>NC_051070.1:61673590-61908590 GCF_004664715.2 Peromyscus leucopus
CTCTCTCTCTCTCCCTCCCTCCCTCCCTCCCTCTCCCTCTCCCTCTCTCTCTCTCTCTCTCTCTCTCTCCATATTCTGTAACATGTGAGTTTTCTGGTTTGAAAAGGGGCATGTAAAAATTGTTGGCCAAGCCAAGCATTATGAGGCCATCCTTAGAGAAGCCAAGGGGCCTGTGTTGCCTGTACCAAAGCTCTGGCTCTCTCTGGTTTATTATGTTCTTTAGATGAACCCAGCAGACTGCCGAAGTACCTACGGGTCAGTGAGGTAGGAAAGGACTATAGAAAGCCCCTAAGAACATCAGGTAGCATTTCTCAGATGTTCACCTAGTTAAAGTTAGTCCACTTGCCTCTACTAGGGAAAGAAAAGGTAAACCTGGGCTCATCGGAAACTGAACACCAGGCTCCTCCTTGGCTTCCAAGGTGTGTCTTCACTGCAGCCACTTCCTTGAAAAAAAGAATGTTTGAATGGAACACTAAAGAAAATAATTTTAAAAAAGAGTACACGTTACATTCATTAGCATAATGTTCTTAGTAAAAGACTATTTTCATTGTTTTTTTTTAATCAGGCATCTTTTTTTTTTTTAATTTTTTTTTTCGAGACAGGGTTTCTCTGTGTAGCTTTGTGCCTTTCCTGGAGCTCACTTGGTAGCCCAGGCTGGCCTCGAACTCACAGAGATCCGCCTGCCTCTGCCTCCCGAGTGCTGGGATTAAAGGCGTGCGCCACCAACGCCCGACCTTTAAAAATTATTTTTATTTTATGTGTATTGGTGTTTTGCCTGCATGTATGTCTGTGTGAGGGTGTTGGGTCCCCTGGAATTGAAATTACAGACAGTTGTGAGCTCCCATTTGAGTGCTGGGAGCTGAACCTGGGTGCTCTGGAAGGGCAGTCAGTGCTCTTAACTGCTGAGCCATCTCTCCAGCCCTAATTTCATTTTCTTTAAAGGTATTTTTGTAACGTAATGTCTGAAGTAAAGTTTGTAATTGTTTTAGGGCTGGGGATGCAACTCAATTCATAGAGGGCCTGATAAGCATGTCCAAGGCCCTGGGTTCCATACCCAGTATGTACCCATGTATGTTAGTACAGGCCTAGAGTTCAGTGGGGAGGTGGAGGTGGGAGGGTCAAAAATTCAAGGGCATTCTACATACTACAGTGAGTTCAACACCAGCCAAAGCTTCAAGACCCTGGTTTTTTTTAAATAGATAGATAATAGATAGATAGATAGATAGATAGATAGATAGATAGATAGATAGATAGATAGAATAATTTAAAACAGTTGAAATAAAAAAAATCTCTAGAATAAAAACTAAGGAAGGAGACTAGGGAGATGCCTCAGTGGGTAAAGCACTTGCTATGCAAACATGTGACCTTGAGTTCAGATCCCCAGCACCCACACAAAGCTGGCATGGTAACAAGAAACTCAAAACTGGGAAATGAGGGAGGAGGGGCCTAGCCAGTCAGTCTAGCTGAAATAGTCATTTCTAAGTTCAGTGAGAGTGACTCTCTTAAAAATTAAGGTGAATCTCACAGAGAGAGAGAGAGAGAGAGAGAGAGAGAGAGAGAGAGAGAGAGAGAGAGAGAGAGAGAGAATAATCTTTCATCTAAACTGTCCAAGAACAAGGGTTTCTATTTGGGTTCATACCCATTTTATGCACGTCTTCATAAGCAAAGACTGACACTGAGTCAATCTTTATTGTTATTTTACTTACATAAACATGTTTGAATAACCAAGAATATTTTATTAGTCGTTATTCAAACTGTCAGTACTTAAAACCAAAATAGTCATTAAAATCGTGTGATCATCAAAGGAAACAAGTAATAGAGCAAAAAAAAAAAAATCCATGAAATGGGAGAAACTTTGGAAATTAGATGTCTGATAAGGGTAAGTTCTAGAGAATATGACCAGCTTGAATAACTACACAATAGTAACAAATATAACCCAGCTTTAAAATGGATAAAGAATAGGCATTCTTCCAAAACAAACAAACAAACAAAAGATATATAAATGGGAACCAGCAAGAGAACTCAGCAGGTAAAAACATTTGCCTGCAAGGATGGTGACCTAAGTTGATCCCCAGGACTCACATGGTAGACAGAGAGAACTGACCCTTGCATAACCACATGCCCCCTGTGGAATAAGCACATATACACATACACACACATACATACACATACACACATATAATATTGTTTAATTTTTTCTGAAAATATACGAAAGGTAGCAAGTAATAAAAACATTCTTAAAATATAACTAATAAAAAATAACTAATCAAGAAAAATATCAAAATCACAATAGCGCCCATCTTACATCAATTAGGATGGCTGCTGCCAAAAGAACAGAAGAGAAGAGCTAGCAAGGAGGGGGGAAGTTGAAACTCCAGTCACTATGGAAAACGATAGAAGTTCCTCAAGCAATGAAAACTAGAACCATCATAAGTCCTGGCCATCCTACAACTGAACCAAGACCCACAGGAAATGAAATCAGTATGTCAGGGAGATAACAGGACTTCCTTGTTCACTGCAGCATTACTTGGCAATAGTCCGGAGGTGGGAAGCAACCCAAACATGCATATGAATGACAGAGAGACAAAGAAAATATGGTATTTTCGTGCAAATGGAATATTAAACAACCTTAAAAAAATTCTGTCAGATTGTATAGCATGTATGAAGCTAGCGGCCACTATGCCAAGTAAAATAAACAAATCACAAAAGGACAAATGTCCACACGAAGTATATAACATGGCAAAAAAAATCATACAAACAGAAAGTTAAAAGGGCTTGCCGAAGACTAATGGGAAGGGAGTTAGGAGCATGGTTCCTGTTGTGCTATGTAAGGACACTTATACACGGTTAGGAAGGTAAATTTAACATTAACATCTGGGTATTGTTTGAGTTTGTGCTGTGTATATAGACGATGCGTCTGTACATAACTCACTGGACCTGAATGTCCTGGTTTTCTTTCTGTTGCTGTATTAAGCATCATAACCAAAAACAACTTGGGGATGAAAGGGTTTATTTGGCTTACACATCCTCATCATAGTTGATGATGAAGGGAAGTCAGAACAAGAACTCAAGGCAGGAACTGATGTAGAGGCAGGCCATGGAGGAATGCTGCTTACTGGTACCACCCAAGACCACCCTGTCCAGGGGTGGTCCTGCCCACAGGGGGCTGGACCCTCCCACGTCAAGAAATACAGGCTTACCTACAGGCAATCTGACAGGAGCATTTTCTCACTTGTGGTTCCTCTTCCAAGAGGATTCTAGTTTGTGTCAAGTGCACACACACACACACACACACACACACACACACACACACACAGACACACACACACAATTAACCAAGACACCACTGTGCATCAACTTGGTTAGATAGACTGGCAAATGAGCACTGGAAATCTGCCCAGTCTCAGCCTCTTCTGGGATGACTGATGCAAAACTCTCTGCACTTAGTGTCTTCTATGGGCTTTGTGATGCCACACTCAGATTCTCATGTTTGTCTGACAAGCAATAACCAATTCTTATCTGGGGTTTCAGCATGTTCTTGTGGTTGTTGTTGTCTTGTTTTGTTTTGTTTGCCATTAAAAACACTCAAACAGGCCGGGCGGTCATGGCACACGCCTTTAATCCCAGTACTCAGGAGGCAGAGGCAGGCAGATCTCTGTGAGTTCGAGGCCAGCCTGGGCTACAGAGTAGTACTTAAGCTAGTACAGGTAGCCTAACTCATCTAACCCATCTTCTTGAAAGAAATGACATGTACCCTGAGTTTCAATGTAATTATGCCATTCTTTCTTACGCACTGGGGATTGTACTAAACCAGGAAACTTTTTTTCCAAATTATATTGTGTTTAAATGTACTGGCATCAGACTCCCTGAAGTTTGATCCAGGTTGATGAAGCCAGTCTGAATCAAGTTTTTCATTCTCATCTCGTCACAGATCCCTGCCTGCCTTGACACCTGCAGGCAGGGACACCCCTTAGTTATACATAGAAAATAAACTAAATTTTAAAAAGCAAGATTTCCATTATACATAACATATGGGGATGTTTTTGTCTATGTGATTAGATTTATGTTCTTGAAGTATTGTTTATATCAATATATCTATCACTGTCATGCCAGTACAACTTGGTGTTGTCAAGAAGACTAGAAAAATTCCTTCACCTCATTAAACTAAATGTTCTTTTTGACAGTCCACCTAGCTGGGCCTGGAAATCCAGGTTTGTACTTCCAGTTACCCAAGAGGCTGAAGATTATAGGTTTGAGTCCAGCCTGGGCAACTTAGCAAGAGCCTGTCTTAAAATACAAAATGAGGACAGGACTATCATATGGCTCAGTCATAGAGCAGGTGTGTATGCAAGCCCCAGATTCAATCTCAATACCATAAGGGGGGGGGTATAAATTACTGGTTATCTGGTGTTATAGTTACACACAAGAGACTCCTATACCCTCCTTCAAGGTATTTTTACTGATGTGGATGAGTCCTAAAAATGTACAGTATTTTTCTTTTCTGAAGTCCTCAAACATTTTTCTCTCAATTTATATAGTTTATTTACATAATGAAAACTGCTTCTTCCTTTAAGTTTTTGAAAGACAGGGTATGTGTGTGTCAGAAAGAATGGCTAGTCACTGATCAATTATAGAAAATGTTGGTAGCAATATATATATATATATATATATATATATATATATATATATATATGTTTTTTTTTCTCTGTATAGCCCGGCTGTCCCACAACTGCAGCTCAGATGCATGCGGAAATGCTAAGGCATTGGCGATTACTCAGTTTTGAGACGAGGATCCAGTGAGCGTTTCAAGTATATGAGGGTTCTCTTATAGAGACTGCTGACCGGCTGTGCCCTGGCTGCTGAGGACGAAAAGAAACGACCTTTAACTTCCGGGCTGCGGCGGGGAGGGGTTTAGACCCAGAGACCAACAAGGCAGAGGAGATGGCTCAGCAGTTAAAGAAAGACACCTGCCTCCTCGCCCACATGGTGGAAGGAGAGAACCATCTGACTCCCACATGTATCACACACAATTAAAAATAATAATAATAATAATAATAATAATAATAATAATAATGTAATTTTTTTAAAAAAGCCATAGAGAAAAATTCCCCAGTGGAAGTGTGCTCAGAACCCAGGCGGCACGGGAGACTGGAGGTGGGAGTGAGAACTGAGAAGCAGTGTCTAGGAAGCAAGGCGGGGTGATGAGTGAATACTGAGGAACAACACTCCGGAACAGTCAGTGGAATCAAGATCATCTGGGGAATAAAGTCTCGTTCTAAATTTTCCACAATTTCTTGCAGAAACTTCCTTCGTTATCCTTTCAAGACGGCCATGGGATGACATCACACCGTAAATTTTGTGGAAGTCTGTCCTGCCTGACATTTGGAAAGCGTGCTGTCCGAGGCACCCGTCAGCTGCAATGAAACTGTGGGTCACGCTGGCTGACTTGGGAAAATGCAAATCTCTAGTAATGCAAATATTACAGACACTCTATTCCAATCTCTCATCAAGCAATCGCACGTAGTTATTCCTTGTCCCGAAGAGGCTCTGACGCACACTGCAGTTTTGATTTAAATCCTGGGCAACCGAAAGTCCTCAAAATGCCGAAGTGTTTAAGAGCAGCTGACTTCCCAATTCCTTAAAGAAACAGGCATGTGTATCACACAGCAGTTTTCTCTGAAAGCATTTTTTTTTCAAAATTTATTAAATAGAAATCATATTTTAGGGATTAGAGAGGTGGCTCATAAGTTAAAAGCACAGGCTGCTCCCACAGAGGGCCTGGGTTTGATTTCTGGCAGCTCTCAATCATATGTAACTCCAGTTCGAGGGTTCTGAAGCCCTCTTCTGGCTTCCAAGGGCGCCCTCCATGGAGATGATGCCCAGAAACACATGCAGGCCAAGCAGCCATATATGTAAAATTCAGCTCGATCGATCAATCAATCGATCAATCGATCGATAGATAGATAGATAGATAGATAATGAATTAATTAAATAGAAATACAATAATAAGGAGAAGTGTTTTCAAGTCCTCGTTTTTTCAGATACAATCGTGCCTCATGCCTTTCCTTCCTGAAGGCATGTCTTCCTCAGGTATACAGTTTACTTTTACATATCTCAACTGTAGGCCAAATCCTATTCTTAAGGACCAAGAAGAGTGCTTTAGTGACAGACACAAGCATGTCCCCGCATACATTTGTGAGTCGAGTGTAGCTGGAACGTGTCTTTAATTTATCATCGTACTGTGCAGATACTGGACGTGGCCACTGATTGAAGAGGTATTTTGAATCAGTTGTCAAGAACAAATTGTTGCCATCTGTAAAATAAATGACTAAAGGTATGAGTAGCATAATGAAATTCAAGAATCCAGATGGATGAGGAGAGGGATAGTGTCAGCATCAAAATCTTGCTTTTGTCTCTGTCCAACTTCCCCGGATGGGAAGACAGCTCAGGCAGCAGCAGCCACGATAGGACAGATAGGCCTTGCCTCCCACTGGGGCACCAGAAGTCAAGGTCCAGACAGGGCTGTTTCCATTGCAAAGCAGGATCCAGGGGTGCCAGACATAGGACGGGCTCCTTGTACTTGTCCTCCAGCTCCTTCAACTATAAATGAAAGCAACACAAAATCACATCTAATTCGCTGAATGAAGAAAAGCAGAAGTGTACAGATTCTGAAGTACACCACATTGGCACCACCATTTTCCTCTAGGAGAAATTCAGACGACAGGAATAAAAGGCCTGTCTATTCAGCATAAGGTGAACAGGGACTGGTCATTCTTTCTGTCTGGTTGAATTGTGATGATTTTATCAGGAAAACTGTCATGGAGCGTTGGGACCTTACACCGAACTGTTCCTTTATATGGCTATTTACAATTCGCCTACTGTCAGGCCCTGTATTGCCTGCCCACGGTAATTCTGGACAGCAATTAGTACAGGGCTGAGGGTCAAACACCTGGCTCAGGGTAGCTCCTGCCTCGCCACAATCACTATTCTTTTTTGGCTAGTTACTGCTGCATTCTGTTGTCATAAACTGAACTAACACACACACACACACACACACACACACACACACACACACACACACACAGTGGGGCACTACATGTCTGTGTCTGAAAACATCACCTAATAGTAAGCTTTCATTCCTAAGAAAAAGGCAGCAGCAATCCAGCTGATATCCATAGTTACAAAATGAAAGATCAAAATGGACTATCAGCTTTTTAAACTCTTTCAGAGTAAAGATATGAAAAGCAGTTTATAATGTTTTCTAACATGAGAGAAATCGAACAAAGTAGAAGAAACACTATGATTCCAGTGTCTAAAACACAACCACATATAATATAAAAGAGAAACACAGAGAACTGAAATGTATCAAAATGTTAGTGGTTTGTTCTAAGTCAAATTGAAATCAATTTTTTTTTTATTTTTTCTGGATTTTTTTGGAAACTTTTTGGAATGAGCATGGATTACTATATAACAGAAAAAGGCATTGAACATTATTCATAAGACACATAGTTTTGTTTTGTTTTTTTTTTAAGTTGTGCATTCAGTTAATTCATGGAATTTTTCCGAGTACTATTAGCTCTTAGTGTTTCTGTCACGGACATCTACTTTTTCCTTTTCTTTCTTCTTTATTTTTTTCAGTGCTAGGGAGTGAACACAGGGCCTCACTCATGCTAAACAAGCTTCATTCCCAGCCAGACGCTCACTTTTAGCTGAAAAGCAGTGTTGCCCTGAAGCTTAAGATATCCGATTTCTAGAAACGAACAAGCATCTAGTCCTCCGTGACATGCGTGTTCTCCTAAAGACTCGGTGTCTTGACAAGAGAGAGAACCACTTCTCCCAAAGCACACGTCTTCATTAATGGATGATCACAGATAAGCACTGACTCTTTTAACTGCCCTGCCGTGTGTTTTCCATGACTCAGTGCTGCTGTGTTTTGAGCGAAAGTCATTGAAGCCACAACAGAAACAGTACTTGAGGCAACCGTCAGGGAAGGAGCTCAGATGAAATGTGTGCGTGGCTCACAGCAAACTGTAAAATCCAGCACAGTGCTGGATTCCACTCTCAACACGCCACGAGCCTTTCAGAGAATTCTATCTGGAGGAATGATTAGATTGGGTTTAGGGAGATACTCCAGCTTGATTTTTATTTTAATAGTAACACAATTCAAAACTTAAGTGAGAACATCTGGTTTCGTTTTCTTTACTGATTAGGATAACTAGAGACTCTGAGACATGAGCGTAACCCCACCATTTATTTGATATGCAAATGAAGTTCCTGGCTCGAGTGCAAATTTTATACTTTTGACTATGCCTTCAGAGCTAATTACTCCTCATATCCCTTCCTGGACCCAGAACAAGCTTGAAGAATAGCTATTCACTAAGAAACTCATCCTTGTAAAATGGCTACAGGCACAGCCACTCTCCCAAGCAGACTTTAATTCATTAAAAACCAGATCACTGGAATGAATGTCAGTTCTGTTTCTGGCCCCACCCTTTCCCCAAAGGTTGTGACCCAAACCCAAAAGATGAAAAGGTCAAACAGAGCGGAGGAGGGGGTGCACGGCTTAGTGGTACCAGATCCATTTCTATCATAGACATAAAATAGGCTCAGACTTCCTCTGAATCTATTCTCAATGTCTTTCTCACCAAACATTCACTGCCCCAAGATAGCAATAATAAAAAAAAAAAATCCGTAATCCTCATCCTTGCATTCAGTTTGCTGGAAAAGGGTGTTAGGCACCTCTGTCCTTGCTAATGAAAACCTGGATTGGGCTCTGTGTGTCTCAAAGCCAAATGCAGTTCTTGATCTCAACAATGCCTGTGGATCTGTTCTAGTTCATTGTCCCACTTACAGGAAGGCTTCATTACCTAGCTTTCCTTCCTGGGGCACCACCCCCTGAGTGAGTCTTGGGCAGTCACTGACAGATGGAGAGTGTCAGTCTGTTAAGTATTCACCCACA
The DNA here is from genome assembly GCF_004664715.2 of Peromyscus leucopus. Classification (NCBI taxonomy): domain Eukaryota; kingdom Metazoa; phylum Chordata; class Mammalia; order Rodentia; family Cricetidae; genus Peromyscus; species Peromyscus leucopus. Next base: position 61,682,550 of record NC_051070.1, read on the forward strand.
TCAGGTGATTTGGCGTTTTAGAAAATGAGGGCCTGTCTTCTTCCCAAGCGTTGATTTTATCAGGCCCAGATATAAGTTAATTAATCTCTGGACCAAGAAGAGATATCATGGCTGGTAGAGTGGTAGAGCATTTACTTAATATGTATGAGGCCCTGGGTTCGAGCCCCAATAATACAAAAACACTCCAAGACTGAGAAAGAGATATTAAGTTCACAGACCAAACCGTGGAATACAAATGTATATATTTTACAGTCAAGTGTCTCGGTCTCATTTCACAATATTCCAAAGTTTGAGGTGGGAGGAGGCAAAATTTCAACATATACCTTCTTTTATTTAGCAAGCAAAGAGTAAACAAATAGAGGAAAAGAAATGAGCTGTAAATCATAACTAAGTGGGCTTCCAATGATAAACCAGCCATTTCAGTGAGCCAGGATTCAGCGTGTTCTGCAATGGACTCAAACTGGCGATGGGCCTTATTTCAACAGAGAGCACAGGTTACACCATTAGATTTGCATTCACGCAAATCCTACATTCTCTACCCATCCAGAGCTGCAGAGCAACAACTGTGATGTTTTTACGTTTTATTTTTATTATTCTTTAACTATGTATGTATGTGCATGTCTGCACGTGGGTGTACAGATGTGAGTTCAGTGCCTTACCTCAGAGGCTGTAGGCACTGGATCCCCTGGGATCCAATGGGAGCTGCTCTTTTGGGGGGCTAGGCACTGAGCTCTGATCCTCTGCTAGAGAAGCACACACTCTTAACTGCTGAGCCATCTCCCTAGCCCCAACAATTGTTATTTATAACCCATCGAAGGTCATAGCAGTAGCTACAATGTCATAAAATGCCTGCTAAACAAATCAACTAGATTCAGTTCTATTTTGAGCACTCACCAATCAATCTAGCTCATATTTTAACCAGGAATAAACTGGCAAACCACATGTAAAAACACAGTTTCATTAGTGAAAAACAGTCCCGTTCTGAACATTTAAAGCCACATCTGTTTTGCTTGCCATGACTCTAACAAGTAAAACAGAAAATGAGGCAGAGGCATCGCTGAGCCGACAGTCCCATCGGCTCTCTCTGCTGAAACGTGTAATTATGCAAGAGGTTTTTCGGCATTTATATCAGACCAGATCACGGATCCCCAAATAAACACAATCTACATTGCCTAAGAAATCAAGCAATAGCTCTCTCCCGACTTCCTGAAAGTCTGGCCTACTGAGCCACCCCCTCCCTCACACACATTTTCACCCCTTAAGGCACATCACTGGGAGAGAGACCAAAATAGGAAGAAGGAAGTCTCATGAGTTCTGAAACTCTGAAAAGAAGAAAGAAAATGATAGTTTTGCTCAACTCAAGTATTGAGTAAATAATATTGCTTAATTATTTGTAAACAGAGGCACTAGTGGCTATTTTCTAATTGCTAATTTAATTTGTAAGAATGAGGCTACACAATAAGACACTTGTCCTACACAGAAAGCGCTTTGCTCCTCAAAATTGAATATCACCGTCCACATACCCTGGCCCGGATCACAGCACTGCTAATACAGCCTCCTGTGTATCCTTAAACACTGTAGAATGGCATGCCTAAAACACACAAACAGGAAAAGCACAAAGTGAAAAATGTATCCCCATTGGAAAACTAAGTAAAATATGTATTTAAGAAATGGGTACTTCTAGGAACAGGAGTACTTGGTAAGTCCTCAGATGGCTGTTCTCCTATGTGATGGTTTTACAAGCAAAGAGCAACCAAGTGTGATGGGACATGCTTGTAATTCTAGCACTTGGGAGGCAGGATGACTGGGGAATTCAGGGTTATCCTCAGCTACCCAGCAAGCTGCTGCTAGCCAGAGCTACTTGAGACCCTGTCTCAACTAAAACAAATAAACCGAAAAAGAGGACAATTTTTCATTGCTTCATGAACACTCACAGGGTGTAGGGTTCACAGTACATCCCAGGCACCATGAATGTTCCAGAAACCCACAGGGGAAAAAAAAAAAAAGAACAGATTTGTAAACATGTCTGGTATTGACCTCCCAAGCCGTGAGTCTATTTATGTATTCATGATGAAGATGGACACGGGAAGGTTGGATAAGATCACATTGCATATTTCTCCAATCAATATTTCAAAACAATTAAGGCAGCATTCATCAATATTGACAGGACGGCAACAATGGCCAAAGAGCCCCACCCTGGCCCCGCCACAGCTCCCTTCCCCAGGGAGCTTTTGTGGACGTAGTTAGAAATGAAACAGAAGACAACAGAAATGTGTACAAATGGCATGATTTTCCCTACAACTGGGGGTGCGGAGAGACCTTTAATTTTCACCCAATTTGGCTTTTCTTGCCTATAATTTGCAATACTGCCAAGTTACAAGTTGAAGATTCTGCCAGGTTTTCAGTTTTGTAAGCAAAGAAAGAAAAGAAAGGTCAGCGTACTTTCTTTAACCGGGTAGAGTGTGTCTGTGTGTCTGTGTGTCTGTGTGTGTTTATACCTGATTACCTCAGTTACATGTGAGGTTCTTACTCAAAATTCTCCAAATTTCCCCCACCCCCTTTTCACTTGCTCGCTCAATTCCTGTCAGAACTTGAAGTGAAAATATCTAGCCCTGATTAAACTGAGAAAGACCCGAAAAAATAATGTTTCCAGCTATAAAGGCTGTGATCTCGTTGTTGTCTGATTTAGGTGGGAGCTACAGACCACCCTTCTGAATCTTTATTCTCCCATGAATCGCATCAGAAGGGTGACAAAATGCACAGTTTCGGCCTGCACAAGAGTAAATATAACTTCTAGAAAGGTCCCCAAAGCAAATTGACAATCAGAGGCAGTACAGATCACAGTGGTGGAGATCTGGGGTGATTCCCCGTTAGAGCAGAGGCTGAGTCCCTGAGTTCAAGAAGGATGCTTTCAGGACTCAGGACACTCTGAACTTTACACACAGGAGGCAGGCCAATCATCCTCCCTCACATTTCAATGCTTTGTTAAAAAAAAAAAAAAAAAAAAAAAAAAAAAAACCTGAGATGGACTTTCAGTTGGAAAACAGTCACACTGGACCTTTAAAACCTCAACTTCCTCCTGAAGCCAGGAAGGTGATAGATGCAATCACATGGAAAAGATCTGAGGTACGAGGAACAAAACTCACATGCATTGTTTGCAGGGTCTACCTTGGTGCAGTCATTCCTGAAGGCCATTTGACCCCACGAATGAAAGCAAGACCTGAAAAACTATGCCTGCCATAGTACTCAGACAAAAAAAAAGTCTGGAAAGTAGCCCAAACATTTAATAACAAGAATATCTCGCCGGGTGGTGGTGGCGCACGCCTTTAATCCCAGCACTCGGGAGGCAGAGCCAGGTGGATCTCTGTGAGTTCAAGGCCAGCCTGGACTACCAAGTGAGTCCCAGGAAAGGCGCAAAGCTACACAGAGAAACCCTGTCTCGAAAAACAAAACAAAACAAAAATAAAAAAAAAGAATATCTCTATCTGTATTTGGCATATATATATATATATATATATATATATATATATGTATGTATGTATAGTAGCACATGCCTTTAATCTTAACATTCAAATTGCTGTGAGTTCAAGACTAGCCTGACCTACCTAGCAGGTTCTAGGCCATCAGGCCACCTAGTGAGGTCCAGTCTCAAAAATAAACAAATAGAAATAAAATGTGGTGCCTTCTTTCTTAGAATATGGTGCAGAAATTTAAAAACTATGTTACTGAGCAATAATTAACAATGTAAGTTATATACAAAGCAATAAAAGTGAAAAGCATATTTGGATGATAAATTTGCTTACACTTTATTGTAAGACAAAAATGAAAAGACCATGCCTAGCACAAAGAAAGAAAAAAAGAAAGGAAGGAAGGAAGGAAGGACACACTCATACAGACATACACATGAATAAAAACAAAATTTTAAAGTAAAATTTATTTTCTTTTTTGTGACTTTCTGGGTTATTCAAACTTTCTACAATGAAAATATATTTCTATAAGCAGGTGAACAATGAACTTATTTTTTAAAATCAGCCACGAAGAGTTCTTCCAAAGAAATGGTTCCTTCCCTTTTGTCCTAGCAATGCAGCCTGCCTGCTATCCTACATCAAAAAATTGCAGGCCGAATTTCACCAGGTTTTCTGATTCACTGAGTTCTCTTCCTGAGTTAGCATCAGCAAACAGTTATAGGAAATTAGATCATAAGAACCGAGTGCCTCTTAAGTTTCTGTTTAAGTAAATGAGACTGCGGGTGGCCTTAGTGAAATGAACCACCAGGGGGATTATCTTGCCTTTGATCTTAACTGATGAAAGTGTTACTGTTTTGTTCCTTGATTACAACTTGATTCAAAATGATGGTATTCAGTTCATTTATCTCTTCAGTTGTTAAATGCTACACACCTCTTGTGTGGTGACATGGTGCCAGGCCTGCAATACAAAGAAGAAAAGGCTAGTCCCTCATAGTCCAATGATGCACATCTGTCTAAAAGTCCTCAGAACACCCATGATCTTCCCTAGGGTCACCCTCAGCCATGGCTGTTCTTCTTTGTGTGCTGGTCTTTTGTTCAAAGTTTCATTTGAGGGGCCTGGAAAAAAATGGCCCAGCAATTTAAGAGTGTATACTGCTCTTGCAGAGGATCCAAGTTGAGTTCAGTTTCAACATCCATCTTGGGCAGCTTACAACTACTTGTAACTTCAGTTCCAGGGGATCTGACACTCTTTGGGCCTCAGCTTCTGGCCTCCAAGATACACAAGATTTAGGGACTTATTTTTTTTAATGGAAAATCCAGGCTCCACCTCTAGAAAATCTGCCTCTAGAGGAGTGAAGTGAATTGTACAGTTTTAACAAGTTGCCTGGATGTCTCCCAAGTTTGAGAAACAGGAGATGAAACCAACCTGGATAGATACAGCTCAGTATATTCTTAGATCTAAAAAGACTTTTAATACCTGTTACAGCACATTTTATAATATGCTGTAACCTATGCGAGCTCTACCCACTCTGAAGGTTTTCCATCAGCCTTCCCACACCACAGCTAATTCCCTAACCGTGTTTGTGTGTCTACATTCTTATCTTTCTTTGCTGGAGAACGGCACCACATCCTTTCAACATTGTCAGGGGCCACAGATCGATCAGGGTGAGGTGGGGTAGGGCTGGGGCGGGGGTGTTTGGGTTGGTGGAGTTTATGTTGTTGTTGTTGTTTGTTTTGTTTTGACCATGTTGCGTTTTGAATGTGACATATACCCACATTATACCTACATGCCCATGCATTTGAAATCTTCCCCCTGCCCCCCTCGCTTGTGGCTATCCTTTGGAAGGTTGTGGGACCCGTTAGAGGAGGAGCCTCCCTGGAGGAAGTGAGTCACTGGAGCCAGTCTTGAGGTTTTATAGCTCTCCCCTACTTTCTGTGAGCTATCTTCCTTCTGCTGAAAGGTGACCAGTTGCCTTTCTCAGACTCCAGCAACCAAACATTTTTGTCTGTTAAACACGAACCTAGACATTATAGAAGAGGGAATCTTAAGTGAGAAAATGCCTCCATAAGATTGCCCATAGGCAAGGCAGCTCTGTAGGGCCTTTCTCTTGATTAATGATTGACATGGAGGGGCCCTGCTCATTGTAGGCGGGCACTGCTCTCAGTTAGGTGGTTCTGGGTTCTGTAAGAAAGCACGCTTAGCAAGCCAAGGGGAACAAGCCAATAAGCAGCACCCCTCTGTATCAGTTCTCACCTCCAGGTTCCTGCCTTGACTTCCCTTACTGTAACCTGAGTGATGGAAGATGAAATAAGTCCTTTCCTCCCCAGGTTGCTTTTAGTCATGGTGTTAGTCACAGCAGTAGAAAGCACACCTACGGGTACCACAGCCCTCCCAGCTTTACTTCCTGTGGCACTGAGGAGCTTCCAGGCTGAACTCACTCTGTCCCTCGCAGATCCAGGCCAATCCCACCCCCCTGTTTCTCCACTCTGGCTCCCCACACAGTTCCTCTGGTCTTTGTGTTCCAAGGATACCAAATTGTAGTTGGCCATCCTCACTTCACCCTGGTCATGCCCATCGATCCCCTTTCATAGCCACTCTTCATTACTTCTCTATAGAAAAAAAAAAAGGAAAACAAAAACAAAAACAAGAGAATCTGGACTGTAAACTCTGTGCAGTCAGAGCTGTCTACCATGTTCACTCTCCCAAGCCCACATTTCACATGCCTTAGCTTCTTAATAAATAATATGATTGTTAGCTGAATTACCTCCTTTTGGCAAGTAGAGAGGGGGCAGACACTTGACTAAAGTCTAAATAGAAAGTAAATGGGAACAAAGCTTAAAATACAGTATGTTCAGTTGGGAGAACATGCGCTTCACTCTGAGCATGATTGGTCTCAGCTCTGGTCCTATACTCTCCACCTTTAGCTGGGCTCACCCCTCTTCCTTTAGTCCCAGACCTCTGACACTGGGCAAGAACTATCCTAATGCCCCATCCCTATACACACACACACACACACACACACACACATGCACGCACGCACGCACGCACGCACGCATGCGCGCGCAGTCCTGTTTGTTGGACATTTTCTCCTAGGGTCTTCCAAGTGGGCCACAGAGACCTCTTACCACAGGGAAGCCCTCTTGCCAACATGAGTAGGACCTCTCCTGGTCATCCCAACTGTATGATGAACACACTCTCTCCCAATAAAGAAGAACGTACTTCCATGTATATATTAGGGAAAGTAGGCCTGTACCCAGCCCTCACTAGAAGGAGAGAATAAAATTTCAAATGTATCTGGACAGTCCCGAACACAGGCTTTTAAGAAGGCAATGGACCTTAAGTTCAGTGGTTGCAGATTTGGAAAACTTGGGTAATTCTTAGTCAAAGAAGAAACCAGAGCTAACCTCTGCCCAGGGACTAATAGGTCCTGGAAATACCCTTGTGATTTGCTACCTAAATTTAGTCTGGTGCCTGAGGCTTCCTGGCAGCCCTCAGAGGGGTAAGCCCTCAGCCCTAGAGGATTTTAGGCCAGACCTTCTCCAGAACCTAAGAAGGCCTAGGACACTGTACTACCTTGTCTAGCAGCCCTGGGGCAGGCAAGGCTCCCTTCTCCTGGTGGGCTCCAGGGTTTCTGGGGCCCTCACTCTGAGTGCTTCTGTTTACTGGCCAAGACTGGCAGGATACAGACACAGAAGACAGTCCTTTCCCTCCCTCTCCCCTCTTCCCACCACAATTCCTTGAACTATGAAGTTTGAGAAGCAGTTTCCCCTGCGAGCCCTCATCCCTCACTCCTCGGGCCAAGCGGCTCAAATACCAGCGGCTTTGTCGCTGCGTGGGAGCCCGCGTGTGTTTCTCTCTGCTGTCGCTTCTTCGTGCCCTTGGCTCCGTCCGGATATCTGCACAAAGCAGCGGAGCGCCCAAGGTGCCAGGTCGGGAGGTAAGGGCACTATCAAGCCAGGCAGGCGCGACCGTTTCGGACCCCAACGGGGTGGGAAGCCTTTCGAGGACAACCCGGGCTGCAGGGGTCGGGTGGAAGCCAGAGATGAGCTCAAATCTCAGTTTGCAAAAATAAGAATATGTCTTGGTCACGCTGAGGTTAGGACCCCAACTGACCGCACGTAATTGCGTACTGGCCCTCTCTGCATGGCGTCCAGTTTGAACAAGGCACAAGGACCCACAGTTTTCGCGCACTGAGGACTTTGACAGGGCTCCGGCGTGAGCCCCAGACCACAGCTCCCAGAATGACTCAAACGTTTCGGTTTTTTCCAATTCCGCTGCGGACGTGCTGCTCTGAACTTACCATGACCTCCGCGCCGTGCTCACCGCTCTGCGCAAGTAGGAACTCCCGCACCCGGACTCCGGAGAAGTCACAGTCCAGCCTCGGACTTGCAGACCACTGGACTGGAGACCGGAGAGAAGTGCAGAAAGCTAGTGTGTGGTGTACTTTTCAAGAACTTGCGAAGCCCTCCAAAGAGATGGTCCTGAGGTTGTGACTGCGCTCCTTGGTGTGCGAACAGATTTCGTAAGGGCGCGTGTGTGAAAATACTGACACCCCCAAGTTCTTATTACGCGTGACGATGCGAACGTCGGTGTAGTGTTTGAGACAAAGGCACCGCGTCCAAGCACACGCATCTCCAAAAGAGTTCCATTGGTTACATTCTGCTCTCCTTTCCCGAGTGGGATAGCCTGGATCCAGGGCACTGAGACCTGTTGCACGGAGAAGTCACCTGCTGTATCCGCCCAGTCATTTAGAAGCAGTGGGGAAAAGACTTTTTATTATTCAACTATTTGAGGCAGGAAAGCCTGGGGAAAAAAATCAAACTGCGTTAATTCTCAGCTATTTAGAGAGCAGTGCAAAGTTGCCAGGAAACTCACTTTGTGTCTGTTTACTGCCCTGAATGGGCCGCAAAGAAAATAATCCAGGACTAGGTGGCCCTAAGCGACGTTACCACGTGGCTCCTGCCAGCTCTCAGCCTCCAGTGTCTCGGCACCCAGGACAGGAGGCGCGCCTAGGTGGGTTTTCCCCGCTCATGAGTGCTAAACGCTTTCACCAATTTCTGATTTTATGTTTTAAAAACGCACATAAACCTCTATCAAAAGAAAATCAGTCAAATAGCTTAAAGATAAAAATTGCACTCTGACAGATACAAGGTCAAGATAGGTCAGCAGTGGGCGCAGGCTGCGCTACCAGCGACGCTAGAAATGAGTAACAACCCACAAATTTCGTTCCTTACTAAGGAAATAGGTGAAGGGAATCAAAAAGTAGTAGTTACTATTACTACCACTGAAGAATTCGAATTAATTTAATGTGTTTCAGATTTATATGTATGTAATCACAGTACTTTTGTTCTGCCTAGCTCTTTCCATTAAGTTTTAATATCTTATTAAACTTCCCTGGATAAATTTTGTGAGTTTTTATGTGAGTGGAGATTACATTAACCAGAAGCGAAGTTTAGCATAATTTCCTTAGACACTGGGAAGTCTGTATCTTCTGCCAACATTTCTAAGGGCAGGAAGAAATAAAATGAGGGGAGGAGACCAAATGCTCGGTAAGCACCTACTATGTGCAGGCACCTGATAAGACTAGCTTTTATACATTTTATTTTATACTAACAACTGCCGGTCCATAAAAGATCTTTGTATTTAAAAAAAACGTGAAATTTCCATCATCTTTCCTCCAAACCTAAGATGTACAGCTTACATAATTTTATTTTATTCGCAAAAATTTCGTTTTTAACACTTCCTTATTGGAAGTGAAAAATAGCCAAAGTCAACGAGAAGGTCCATACTTAATAATATTTAAGATTTTTCAAAAACTGATTACACCGTTTAGTATTCACATTTGTCTTAAAAAAGAAAAGTGGAGCTGTGACTTAGCACGTGGTGATTTTTCTCCTAACCCTTTTAAGTCCCTGTAAAAATAAAGTCCTATCAGTATTGGGGAGGAGACCAAGCTTGTAATGGGGAACAGGTCGCTGTTGGGGGAAGGGAGGAAGAGAGAGAGCGCGCTCACACACAAATAATGCACGATTTTCCGCGGCTGTGCATTAAAACGAACCAAAACACTGGTCGTTTTTGTTAGGGTATATAAAATGCGGCATAGAGGCTGTCTGAGGCCAGAGGGCTAAGCATGTTGTAAGGGGTATGATTGAACCAAGTACCCGAAAAAGAAAAATGAGACAGAAAGTAATAGTGAAGAAAGCGGGGGACAGAGAGAGAATCAGGTGGGAAGGAAGCAGGTAAATCTTTAAATTTTCAGTTCCTACAATTAATGGGAGGGTGGGCAGGTCTCACTATAGTTCAGGGGAAATGGTCGTCTGATGCAAGTCTGAGTGATTCTATTTGTGCTGAGTTTTTGTTTTTCTGTGAACTAGCAAAAAAGTTACTTCGAGATTCAACCAAACGTTTTGAGTGGGTGATCGAAAGTCCGAGGAAGCATTTACTGCTGTGATTCCCTAGCGGTGACCTGCCCTGTGCCCGGCGCACCCCACACCCCGCTGCAGGGGGAGTAGCGCTCCATGGCCCGCAGGGGCAGGCGGGGTGGGGACACAAGGTTCGTGTGCCACCGGAGGCCTGGCTTGAGGCTTGCTTTGGCTTTCTTCTGGAAGGGGAAATGGGCGTTGTTCGGTGAGATTTTCAAGATTCCCGGGTCACTTTACAAACTTGGAAACTCCGGGTCGTTTTGAACTGAGCTTTTTCTGGTTGCCGAGGCTGCTTTCCCTCTCCGAGGGTCCACAGACCGCGAGCCAAGAGGTGCTACTGTCGACCAGCCTCCCTCTCCCCCGCCTAGAAGGGCAAAGCACAGCCGCCCGCTCTGAAGGCGACTTGGCGACCTCGGTGCCCCGGGCTAGGCGGCGATCCAGCCCGACTCCGGGAGAAGCCCACGGGGAAATCGCTTCCCTCGCAGCGAGTCGGGGCCGGAGTCCTCTCCTGACATAACCCCGTCCGGGGGCTCCCTGCTGCGGGCTCCATTCCTTTCCCGCCCGCGTTTCCCAGGGAAGCAGCCCCCAGAAGCAGAAATTCTGGGCTGCCACCACCGCTGGCTCCCCCGAACCCTACCCCCACACCGAGTGAACCGTGTCACCCTCCCCACGCCCCACCGCGTCGCGCCTTTTTTAACCGCTTCAGGGTTTCCTGGGCTGAGCGGGCGGGAAACCGAGGGTTCCGCTGCAGCACCTCTCCCCAGCCCCTAGCCCACGCCCAAGTCCTCGCCAGACACAGGCTGGATTGTGAAAGAACCCCGTGGTGGGAGGCCGTGGGAACGCCACCCCAGGCCTGGGGAGGCTTTGGCAAAGTCTCGGGAACACTAGTGCTTCCCCCAGGGGGGTTGATTTTCTTCGCCTCGAAGCAAGCGCGAGGTGTCCGAGGTTTGGGCACTAACCGCAGAGTCTCTCCCTTTCTCCAGCCCCTTTCAGGACACCCGATCTACAACCTTAAACTTTCTCCTTGGGTTGAAAAGTCAGCCGCGGCTAGCGGCCCCAGCTGAGGCCGCCACAAGAGCTAGCGGCTGTGGGGTTAACTGAAAGCCCAGCGCCCAGAGGTCGCCTGAGGCCCTGTGGGTCGAGGCCAGGCGCTCTGTTTGCAGGAGGAATTCTAGGAGGATTCTAGCAGAGCATGCAGCCTGCTGAAACAGGCGTTCCCTTTTCCAGATCATATTCCTCATAAAATCTAAAGCCAGATACATCTCTTGGGCATGCTCCCATTTCACCTCGAGAGGCGTGCATTTGTTTCCAAACTGGACTCAACATCGAGGTCTCTAATGTGGGTTCCAGTGGCAAGCTCAGAGGATATGGCTTTCGATGTCTCTAGGAACTGCACAAAGGGACAGAAGTTTGTGCAGTTAAGTCTTAATCTTAGCTCAGCCAAGGCATTAGTTGTCATTTTTTAGTATAAAACGGAGAGTGCGGGGCGGGGGTGGGTGGGTGGGAGACACGGGCTCTCACTCTGTTTGTTTAAAAAGAACGGAGAGGGAAGACCAACTTCATAATTACAGACGCCCACTTCAGCAGCACCACCGTATGGAATCCGTGCATGAAAATGTCACTTGCAAGAGAGGGAGAAAGGTAGCCATGTACAAAACTAAAAGGAGAGCTTGGTGAACGCAGACCTTTTTATAATCTCTTGAGTCAAAACCAGCTTTTGCTGAGTAATTTTATTTTTAAGAAATGGGGGAAGGCTAAAAAGAAAAGGAGCATAAGGGTCTATTTCACGGGTAACCCGCCTCACCACTGCAGAGAGAAATGTGGGCAGCGAGGGCCTTCCTTTTCACAGTTAGGGCTGTCTGATATTTACCAATGTGGTTGCGAGGGTAGAAATTAAAACCAATACATCTCTTGGAATGACAAAACATTAGCTGGAAATCAACTCTGCCTTCCCAAGGATTCGACCCAGAGAACTCTATTCCGCGGCTCTGAAAGGCAAGGCCATTTCTGGAGTCCTGTGGTTATATAAATGATTGGCGAAAGCCGAGTCTGAACAATGCAAATACACACACGACTCCTGTCTCGGGGTTTTCAGAGAAAATGACCTCAGTGCGAAAGCGCCTCTGAGCAGCTGGAGTGGGTAATGGCCGTCTGCTAAGCCCTTCATCAGGTGTGGGTGAGCAAACCGAGCCCTCGAGAAAACGGTTTCCACTTGGGGCTCACTTAGGCTCTGCAGGTCTTTCTAACGCTTGTCCAGCCCCACAGCTACTGCTACAAAAAGGTGTTAGTAAATAGAATAGAGTGTGCGTTAAGGGAAGTATGGGGAGGGGCTGGAGTGAGGACCCTGTGAGCTGCTCCAAGGCGAATCTGTCTGGGTTGGTTCTCTGGGGGGGCGGGGGGGGGCAAGGACACATTTTCGCTGACCAGATTGACAGCAGCTGCCTCTCCTGAGCGCACTAGTTGTGCTTGGTTACCTTCACCTCGTGAATATATATGCCTTCCCTTAACCGCTCAAGTCTGCAGTCTATAAGGCCGCCCACCCGCCTCTTTCAAACCTGTGGAGGCCGCCTTTTTGGCTGCTGTGACTCCCAGGAGGGGAGAGGGATGCCCCTAGAGTTTCGTTAAGTCTTTTGAATTGTATAGAACTTTGGTTGTTTGCGTGTGGGCGGAGTCCTTATCCAATTTCAGCGGAGCAAGAATTCCGTGGGCCTCGAGTCCCAAGAGGCCTTTGCGCGACCTTGCCGCGCTCCTGCTCTCCTGCTCGAGACTCCGCTAAGGGATCTGCCACAGGAAGCCAAAGTCGCCTCTGTGCCACACTCCTTTACTTCTGCAGGGTCCCAAACAGTCTTCAACTTCGAGACCCAGACCAAACTTTGCATGCGAGATTGAGAAGAGTGTCCACGTCCGCTTTTCCGGAGGTGGGGGAAGCCTCGCAGCCCGGGACAGATCCTGGCAACTCCCGGGCTTCCTCCAGGAACAGCTTACCCCCACCTCGGCCAATCTTCGCGACCCCACACTTGGGCCTACCACCCACGCCCTGAGGGAAGGGGCTGTGACTGATGCGCTCCGAGCGCTTTCGTTTTACTTTCGTTCCCTCTTCTCCGCGGCTGGGAAGACCGCGAAAGAACAAAGTGGGGGCGGAAAGCCGGTGCCCCTGACAAAATAGCTGAGACACTGAGACTTAGCCTGGGGCCCGGGGCCCGGAACCTCGACCATGCCTTGACAAAACTCTGACTCTTGCAGGGGTGGAGAGGATCAGGAGGCCCTGACTTGTTTACCAAATGCAAAGAAACGTGATTTGTAGATAGTGCTGCAGTCAAACTGTCAAAGAAACGAATTTGCTTTCTTAGGAGGTTTGTTTTCCAAATGCTGAAAGCAGAATGGGGTAGAAAGGCGGAAAGGTGAATAGCTAGGGCCTTTGGATAAATTGCAAAGACATACGGGGAAGAAAGAATGAGCCCCAGCCCTTGGCTCTACATACCGCCAGGAGTGGGCGACCAAAGCCGGTCAGGCCTGCAGCTCCAAGCTTTGGAAAGGAAGCGACCACTACGAAAGTTCGCTTTATATCGTCTCGCTTCCTTTTTTAAGCAAGCACACATATAACAAGCTTGAAACTCAGGTTCTAAGCCTTGGAATCTAAGGTCTTCTCCTTTAAAAAGGAAAAGAAAGGGGGCCTAAATCTGGAAGGGTTTCCCAACTCCAGGCAAACCTTCTCGCCTCCCCAACTAACTCCTGGGGAAGCACTACGGGGTTTGGAATCGCCCCTCTACTCAACTTCGAAGCCCCGTACAGGGTGTAGGGGCCCCTGCAGAAGTGGGGTGGTGGTCTGAAATTGGGGGCCGGAGGGGGGGGAGTCCTAGATTGTTTTCCACTCTACAGTTGCCAGGAAAGGTCCTGCACGTTTCCTGTCCTCATCCCAGCTCAGCCTGTTTTCCTGAGCCAGTGATCTGGTAGCTAACTTATTTTATTCTGATCGTGAAAAGTCCCAACTGCGTTCTAAACCAACCACTTCGGAAAAGGACCAAGAAGCTACGGAAGTTAATTACGCTTAAACTAGCCACTTGTGTTTGCCTTTATTGCGAGGCCTTCCTTTCCTGTTTACCACCCTTCGTGTTAACGCGGAGCTCAAGCGAGGCTTTAGGCCAGCAGTGAGCCCAGTTTCACTTCGGGGTATGGAGGGGCCTATCACTTCGCCCTCGGGGGTTTTAAGGCAAGTTTTAATGCTTTGCTCAATCGCTCCTGTAATAGAACAGTAAGTTCTCAATAACTGTATTCCCCTTGTCAAGGATCGGGCTTGCAAACTCCTCGATCTTTAAGCGAGAAGAACGCTAGCGCAAAGCTAGCTGCACCTGCGGACGGAGAACGTCCGTCCCGCGCTTCCCGCGCCTCGCACTTTCGCCTGGGAAGCGGCTGCGGGCTACCCCCGCACCCCTCACGCCTGTTGGCCATCAGTGCCGGCAGCGAGGCCTAGCACCCAACGCCTGCTGGTGCAGCCGCACGAGGGGGCAGAGGGACTTGTCCAGGCCGTGGGCTCCCAAGCGAGGCCCAAAGGCGCGCGCACTCTGCAAGCAGGGCGGTGGCGCTCGCAGAGACCGAGGGGGGTAGAGACGCAAGAGCGCGCAGGACGCTCGGGGCCACTCGGCACGAGGCGTGGGTGCAAAGATTCCCCCGTCGGGTGGCGAGAGTGCGGGGGGACCCAAGTCGTGCGCACCACCGGGGCTCGCGACCCTAGCCAGGAGCTGGGGAGCGCAGCTGGGCGGAGGCCGCTGCCACGGAACCGGGCGGGAGGCGCACAGCCCGGGGGAGCTGGTTTTCCCGGGAGGGCACGTGACGGGGTTGGCAGCGCTCGGGCTCAAGCTGGGGGGGGAGGGGGAAGTGGCGAGCAGGAGGCCGGGGGCGGGCGGCTGGCGCGCTGTGTACTTAGGTCGTGTGCTGGGGCTTTTCTCTCCGGGGAGCCGGCCGAGGGGCGGGGGAGGGGCCGCCGCTCCGCCTTCTTCTTTTCGCAATGTTGACGCAATCTATAAATAGTGGAACAAAAGGACCAACTTCCTCGGAGCTTTGCTGAAACTGCACAAAAAATCGAGCTGGGGGGTTCCCTGGTCCCCGGCGTTGGGGCGGGGAGCGCTGCGCCGAGGGAGGGGGCGGCGCGGACCGGCCGGAGGGACACCTGGCCGAGCGCTGCCGCCGCTCCGCTCGAGCCCTGCGCTCCAGTGCCCCCACTCGCTGCAGGGCTCGCCCCGACCGGGGGTCTTCCTCCGCCGCTGACAGGTCAGTGCGCACCGCCCCTTTCAACACTGGCTTCTTTTTCTCCCTCCTCCAGCCTCCACTTTCAGAAGGGAACCGTGCGCGCGCGGGGGTTGGGGGGGGGGGACGACAGTGAGCAGAAAATAGAACGAGGCGCAGCAGCAACAGCCGAAAAAAATCTGTAATCCCAGCGTGCACGGGGAAGGGGGTATGAGTGAGGGGCTCTAGGAGGCGATCGGTGCGTGGTCCCCGTGGGAGACGAAGCTCGGCGCGCAGGGCTGGGGGGGGGGAGGGCAGAGCGGGCCGCAGGGTGAGGGGAGGGGGCTCCCGGGAGGCCGTGTGTGCCTCTGGCTCCCCTTTGAGCGCAGACCTGCAGAGTCCGCCTGGTCCTCGGTGGGAAGAATGAGTGGAGAAGCGCTGTCGCCGCCACCGCGCCCCGGACTCTGCGGCCCACGCACCCTGCGCGCCTGGAGTTTGGGGGCAGGGTGGGAGAGGGGGCACCCTGGGCTCCGGGATCCCGGACCTGAGCTCGGGAGCCCGCTGCATCGCCGCGGTGGGGGCGCCAAGGCAAGGGAGAGGGCGGAGCTGGCGCTGTTGACAGCGGTGCGGGAGCAGGGAGGGTGAAAGTTGGGGAGAGGAGGCGGGAGAGGTGGGAGTCTGGCTGGGTGTTGGGGAGGGGGGGGGAGCGCGCGCGCGGGATTCGGAGGGGCGTGGATCACGTGACGGGCAGCCACCCCCGCTACAGGCTGGCGGTAGAGGTGACGTCACCACCCTGCCTGCAGGGGGTGGCACTTCCGTTTTCTTTTCCCCAGGGCTGGTCCTCAGCCTCTGGCACCCTCAAGAAGGGTGGGTAGTAGTCCGAGGTCATCAGGTGGTTTGGTAGCAGCCCAGAGACCGGGGCGGGGGTCTGAAGCTGGAGCCGGGCTGCCCTTCGAGTCGCCCCATTGTGCGTTCAGTGGGCAAGGGCGGTGCCGGGTGCCAGCCCCCCGCGGCTCCCATCTCCAAAAGGGCGGGGAGGACTCTTGCGGTCGAGGCCGAGCTTGGCCACTAGCTGGATCCTGAGTCCAGACTTCGAGGTCTGAGGGAGTAGGGTCTCACTCGCCGGACTCGCCCTCCGGGCGCCAGGTGGTTAGAAACCCATCCTGTGGTTCGGCTCCACGGCCCAGCTTGGTGGGTGTGTGGTCAGAGTCTGTCACCACTGGAGCGACTCGATTCCAGCAGTCCTTAAGAGCTATTTTGAGGAAACTCTGGGTTTTGGTGACTCAGCTCGGTGAGCGCTATTTATAGGTAGGTGAGTTAAGAGCTGGGAAATACGCTTTGCTGGGATCGGTCCGCCCTATTACAGCGAAGATCTCTGTCAAGAAGCAACAATTGAAAATCTTCCGAAAGAAAAATATTTGGTTCTTAGAATCTGTGTTGTACCAGGGCGGTGGTGGCGCACGCCTTTAATCCCAGCACGGGGAGACAGAGGCAGGTGGATCTCTGCAGGTTTGAGGCCAGCCTGGTCTACAGAATGAGTTCCAGGACAGCCAGGGCCACACAGAGAAACCATGTATCAAAAAATCAAAAGAAAAAATAATTATGTGTTGTAAGACACTGGTCAGAAGACTACTCAGAACAGTGCAAACAGAGCATTTTCCAGAGTAAATGGAGATTTGGGGGACTGTCATGACGATTAACTGGCTTTTGGATGGAAGTTACTGAACCAGGAGTAAAGACCCAGGGGCTCTCCTAGACAACTGCAGCATGGAACACGCAAGTTGGAGAGAATGAAATAAGGGGGAACTAAACGCTAACAAAGTCCCTACACAATATTCTCTAACAGAAGGGTGTGCATGACATTTACCTAGCATCAAAAGGCTGGCCTGGTGGAATCTAAATTTGTTTATCACCGAATTTCTTCTAAGAAAGTGCAACAAAGACGTGTATTACAGCCTGCATTTCCTCACCGGTGTGTAAATTTATGCCACACAAGTCATTGCTTGTTTGGGTTTCATGATTTTAATTCTTACATCCCACACTCCGCTCCAGCCCCAGCTTTAGAAATCCAGGAGGTATATGCTAGAAAAGAGTATAAGGCTGCCAGCCAGAAGGCAAGAGTTGAGTGAACTCTCTTAGTCCGCACAGCTTCCCCTATGTAGTGTGACCTGGGGTGTCTCTTGAAAGATGGTGTTTTCCTGGTGGCCAGAGTTAGATCAGCTAAGAATAGAAAAGAGTGTCCAGAAGGGAACCAAGCACTGTGCACATTGGCCTGGAGTCAGCTAGATGGATGTGGGTATGGGTGGTGGGTGGGTGAGGGCTTTGTAAAGGAGCAAGAAAGCTGGACAAATAAATGGTCAGGACCTTCATTATTCAGAGTAATCGTGCTGAGGAACTTGTATTAGCACCTGAATAGAAAGTTTTGTTTTAGTTTTTTATTTTTTTTAGAAAAACATAGCAATGTTTTCTTTTCTTCTACAAATCAGTGGTAAAATTTAGCACCGAATTTCAAAAGGTTACTCTGTGAGTCAATTATTGTGATGCCTCAGCTCGAAACCTTTAAGAAAGGGGAAACCTCCGGAAGGTGTTTAATGAAAAGGATAGTTGGTCACATGTGCCTTGTCAGGGTCCTAGAGACTTAAAACGTGGAATGTAAAAGAACTGTGAGCTAAGAAATAACCTGCTAGAACCTCTGCCATGGACCTGGAGATAGCAGGACTGGAAAGATGACTCCAAGAGAGGTCATTAGCTGTTTGAGGGCAAGGACTGCACAGGTTCCCCATGTAGTGTGGAGGGGCTGGAGAGATGGCTCAACTGTTAAGAGTGTGTGATTCTTCCAGAGGACTAGAATTGACTTCTCAGCACCCATGCTGGGAAAACTCAAAATTGCCTGGTACACTAATTCCAAGGATATCTGATACTTGTGGCCTCTGTGGCACACACACACACACACACACACACACACACACACACACACACACTACATATAATTAAAAATAATAAGAATAGATCTGTAAAAAGCAAGTATGTCCATATAGTGAGCAAATACATATTTATGAGCCCTTTGTGGATCACTTAGTAATTTTTTTTTTAAGTAGCTTCTAAAACATACCCTTTCGTTTCTGAAATTCCTTATGTAGCAGTGATTTTTTTTTAAATGGACACAGCTTTCACATTGCATTATCATACTTTGTTACCAGGCCCCAACAGTTTAATTTCTCAGTGACTTCACAGCTACCATGGAGGCAGCCCAGGGGAGCTTAAGTAAACACTTGGAGATGACATAATCCGTCCTGAAGGAGGGACAACCTCAACCAAACTCTACCACATAGATTTGCACATGCTGTTTTTCCATATGCCAGAATGCTTGCTACCCTGGTGTCATGGCCTATTCTTGGTTGCCAACTTGACTACATCTGGAATTAACTACAACCCAAATAGCTGGGTACACCTGTGAGAGATTATTTTTTTTTCTTAATTAAATCATTTGAAGTAAGATGATTTCTAAGCCACTTCTAATCCAGATCTTTGAGGTGGGAAGATCCACCTCTAATCTGGGCCACACCTGTTGGGAGCCTGTAAAGAGGACATGGAAGAAGGAAGCTTGCTTTCTCTTTGCCAGCTTCCTCTCCCTCGCCCTAGCAAGTCAATTCCTTCACTGGCACTAGACCAGCTGAGCCATCCAGCCTCATGGACTGAACAACTACTGGATTTGTGGACCTTCTGTTGGTAAACAGCCATTGTTGGCCCTGCTGGACCACGGCCTGTAAGCCATTCTCTATATACATATATAGAGATTCATTTTGTAAGTTCTGCTCCTCTAGAGAACCCTGACTAACCAGATTTTGGTACCAGAAGTGGTTCTAGAGCAACAGAAGTATAAGATGAATTTGTTTTAAATATCTGGATTAGGCTTTGCAGTTTGCCAACACCTACAGCTACAGAAACCTCTCGTGGAAGCTTGGAGAATGTTGAAAGCGCTTGGCGTGAACTCTGTACAAACTTAAGGAGACAGATGCATTTGATTATCCTGATCCACTGTTTGTGAAAGGCAACCGATTTGGTGAGTCTGTGCACAAAACTTGTGGAAAATAAACAATTTGTGGAAAAATAAGAAAAATGATGATGCTGGTTGGTTGATCATAGCATCTCTGGATAAATTGACAAAGGAAAAGAATGAGCTCTGTGATTAAAAACTAACCATCTTCTAGCTTTCAGAAAATAAGGACAACAATGAACTCAGCAATAAAACCTGACCACACTGGCTAATAGCAACAATATTCTAGCTACTAATAATTAAGAGCTGAGTATGTTCTAACTGTTCATTAAATAGAGTAATGCAAACTCCTTATGTTATTTTTCTTTTACCTTTCTGTGAGTTCAAAATACAATTTGGAGTGTTGGTGGTAGGTGCCTGTGTGTGCCCATGTATGTGGGTGTGGCTCTCAAGAGAATGTTGGGTGTCTTCTGTTGCTCTCTACCTTGATTTGTGAGACAGTCTCTCACTGAACTCGAAGCTGGCCTTTTTGGCAAGGTTGGCTGGCCAGCGAGTTCCCAGACTCTGCTGTCTCCATGTATCAACACGAGGGTTGAGTGGGTTGAGGTGGTGGTGGTGTTAGAGGCAGTGTGCTCACAGCCAGTTTTGACATGGGTCTGGATATTCAGACTCAAGTCCTCTCGCTTGGAGAGCAAACTGAGCCATCTCCCCAGGTCCTACAGTTTGTTTTTTAAAGGAATATTTTTCAGAAATATATATTTCCTCATCATGTGGACAGGGCCTTATGTTAAACATAAGCCTTGATGTGTCCTTTATAAATATGACCAAAAATTCATGGGTAGGGATTTGAAGAGAAACTGAAAGAAATTGCTGAGCATTTAGGAAAATATTTCTGTGCCACAAATGACCTTAGTTGCTACATATTGAAAGTTTTTTTTTTTTTAAAAAAAAAAAGCTGTTATCTGCATGTTTCAAAATTAGAATCACCTTCATGAAAATATCATGTATGATTACAAGATATTTTATCATGTTTGGTTCTTTTCTGTAATTTTAATTTCATTGGTCGTTTGGCTTTGATCTATATTTAAAATTTTGATGTTCTCAACAAATCTTAGCTCCCATATCCTGCTTCCTGAGTACATCACTTCATTTCTGAACTTTATTGACTACTTTTTTCCCAACATAGGCTCACAGGTGCTGTATTTACGGTGTGTGTGTGTGTTTTGCATTTTTTTTTTTTTTTTTGGTTTTTTGAGACAGGGTTTCTCTGTGTAGCTTTGCGCCTTTCCTGGGACTCACTTGGTAGCCCAGGCTGGCCTCGAACTCACAGAGATCCACCTGGCTCTGGCATTTTCTTTTTTATGACATTTTATTTACATGTGTGTTTGTGTGTGCATGTGTTTATGTGTATGTGTTTGCATGTGTGTGTTTTGCATTTTCTTTTTTATGACATTTGCATGTGTGTTTGTGTCTGTGCATGTGTTTATGTATATGTGTTTGCATGTGTTTGTATGTGTGTGTTTTGCATTTTCTTTTTTATGACATTTTATTTGCATGTGTGTTTGTGTCTGTGCGTGTGTGCGCGTGCACACACGCGTGCACGCACTGTGGTGTGCACATGGAGGTCAGAGGACAGCTTGCGGAGGAGTCATTTTTTCTTCCTCCCACCACTCGGGTCCTGGGGATCAACCTGAGATGTCAGGCTTGGCAGCAAGCACCTTTCCTCACAAAACCGTTTCATTAACTCTTGGATGGCAGTTACTGAGATGTGACAGTTTAAGGTTGTACTACCTTTGTAGAAAACTGCAGTTTTGTTTCGGTTTTTTGGTTGGTTTTTTGTTTTGTTTTTTTTTTTTAAACTTTTTGATGACTGTTGCTTAGAGGAAGGGTAAGGTCAGCACGATGTCCTCCTTGGTCATATTGTATGTTCAGCCTGGAGATCTGAAAAGGTTTTTCTCCATGTCTTAGGATCATCTGCTTATCCACAGCTGGGTATGGGAGCACATACCTAGAATCCCCAAATGTACAGGCAGGAGGATCAAGAGATCAAGGTCAACCTCAGCCCGGACCTTATCTCACTCTAACAACAGAAACAGCTTAACCAGGATATGCCTCCAAATTGAAGATTACATGCTCATTTTCCTTGAACATTTTCTGCAGATCTAGTTCTCTCACTAGTTATGCAAAATTCTCTTCTAGCACATCTTAAAGTACAGGTTTTTTTTATTTCATGTATTGCTGTATGTGCTAGGTGAGCAAAACTGTGTTGTGTCGCTTTTTGCGTCACGTGTGTTGTGTCTTCTTGGCAGTTGCTCTGGTCTGTTTGCTTCTTTATGTGTCACAATTCCTGCAGTTCCTGAACGGTACCTGTTTCCTGGGGCTTATGGAGGGCCTGCTCGCTGTGCCAGGCAGCTTTGCCTCGGTAAAGTTCATACTGCCGTGACAAGACAGATGAGTGTGAGGAGGAGTGGCGGGGAGAAGAACCCAGATCAAAAGCTAGAAGGCAGGAGATGCTTCCAGTGGTTCTCAACCTGTGGGTTGTGACCCCCACAGGGTGTGTGTGTGTGTGTGTGTGTGTGTGTGTGTGTGTGTGTGTCCTATATCAGCTGTTTACATTACAGTTCATAACAGTCACAGAATTACAGTTATGAAGGAGTAACAAAATAGTGTTATGGTTGGGGGTCCGCACAACATGGGGAACTGTATTAAAGGGTTGTAGCATTAGGAAGGTTGAGAATGGGTGCTTTAGATAGAGTTGTTAGAAGGCTATAAATAAGAATTTGAGAAGAGAACTGAGTAAAGAGAGGTAGTGAACAAGGCAAAGACGCAGGCAACTTAGATACTGAGAAAAGCGCCCGCAAAGGCCGGAGGGAAAGCCTGGTGTTCAAGATGGGAGGAGGCCAGCGGTAGGGGTAGAGTGCTTGCTTCGCATGTATAAATAAGGTCCTGGGTCCAGTCCTCGTAACAACAGTAATAATTTTTTTAAAAAAGTCAAATGAGTTACAAGGGAAAAGCTGGGAGATGAGACTAGAGAAAGAGGTTTAATCACAAAAATTGTAGGCCATGGAAAAGTTTGAATTTTGCTTCAAAGTGTGAGAAACATGCAGCTGGCTGCTGCTAAATATTTCGAGAGCAGCCACAGAATAGAAAGACTGTGTCTTGCCAGGGGATATTGGCACACGTCTTTAATCCCAGCACCCGGGAAGCAGGGCAGAGGCAGGAGACTATGAAGTCAATCTGGTCTACATAGTGAGTTCCAGGGCCGCATAGTGAGACCCTGTCACAGGGCAGGGAATGGAGGAAGGAGAAGGATTTGGTCCAACAGGTATAGGACTGAAAAAGAAAAACATTTACCAAAGTAATGGAGCAAGCTCTGTTAGCAGTTACTGCCCTTGCTACTGAGAAAATGGGGAGGGAAGGTCACTGGGGAGCTGGGAGGGGCAAGTGCTGACCACTTGCTGCCCCTGGACTTTGGGGAACTGGAAGTGAAGCGGTGCTTATAGGTTCTTTCTCCTCTCCCTGACCCCCCACAGAACCAGAATCTCAAAGGGTTTGTGGCTCAGAGGCCACAGTAAACCAGCACAAAAAGGAATTAATGGTAATTTCAAGTCTGATTGTTTTTTTTTTAAATCTAACCAGTTGATTAAAATTGTGTAACTTATTGACATCTGACATGATACAGAGAAAAATGAATTATAGAAGACACAAGATGTGTTTTTAAATGTCTAGTTCAGAAGTCTTTATTAAATTAGAAGTGGAGTTGTTGGCCAAACCAATGAATTAGAATCCAGAACTCAACAGAAGTATCAGTAACAGGACACAGATTCTAAGACTCCTAAAAGAACATAAACGTGGCAAATGTGGGTGAGATGACCTTGCGGCGAGGATGGATCTCCACAGATAGGAAAAAAGATCTGGATTATGTACCTGGGGTGGGGAGTGAGATCCCAAACATGTGTGAAGAGGAAAATTATTTAGAAAAGAGTTTGTAATGGTTACTTTTCTGTTGCTATGACAAACACTATGACCAAGGCAACTTATAAAACTGTTTAGTTGGGCTTACAGTTCCAGAGGGCCCCTGGAACACACATGGTGCATGAACATCTAAGCAGGCAGAACACCTAAATGTAAAAAAAAAAAAAAAAAAAAAATTCTCCTATTAGCACTTAAGTAACTATTATTGGGCCAGCCAGATGGCTCATGGGGTAAAAACACTTCATTCACCATGCAAGCCTGGTGGATGACCTAAGCTCAGAACCCAAGACAAAAGGAAAGTACCAACTCTTAAAAACTGTGTTCTGACTTCCACACCCAGGCATTAGCGTGTGCTAGCACATAGGTTCTCTCAAACACAATGTTTCTAAATCTTGCAGTTGCTGCCAGGCACCTCCTTAGTGCCAGTTTGGAATCGGAAGGAACATTCAAGTTAAAAATGACTTCCGGCACTGTATGGCTTCCGCCAAGACATCGCAGTCAGCACTCCAGAATGCTAGTGAAGAAAGGGGACTCTGGGGCCACACAATCCAACTGGTTAGAATAGTTGAGAAAAAGAGCCTTATAATTGAGAACAGTGTGCTCCAATTGATCTACCTAGCTATTTGAGTAGAGGAGATCTTAACAATTTCTTGTTATAGACACAAAACCAGTGATGGTCACATAGTAAGCAAATCTAAGAAAAAGACCTGATTTGGGACTTCATTTTACCTTCCTCTTAGAATTTTTTTTAAGACTTAATTTTGTTTTTAAATGGCATTTTATTTTTTTTAAATTGTTTTTATTTAAGTGTATGTGTGGGTGTATTTGGGTACCTGTGGAGGCCAGAAGATGGTGTTAGATTCTCTGAGACTGAAATCACAGGCAATTGTGAGCTGCTCAGTGTGAGTGCTGGGAACAGAATTCTAGTCCTCTGGAAGAACAGTGAGTGTTTAACCACTGAGCCACCTCTCCAGCCTTCCTTTTAGGGTGTTTAGTGAATATCGTTTCACTGTTGTGTTACTGCAAACACACAGTGCCTTTACACCTCTTGGTGTTCGTCCACAATAAAAACCCGTGAACAACGGGAGTCGGTTTGGCTTAGTCGCATCTCACCACTCCTGGAAGGAATGTTTACACATAACCACAGCCTCTAAACTGTGGAAATACATTCACATATGTTACCATCTAAAATGGTACCCACCAAAATTGTGCACATAAGGACACTGCATATGTTTTATATATTAAATTAGGGTAGACTAATCACTGTAATAGATCAACTCAAAAATAAAAAATGCCTCAAATTTGTTTCTTCCTGAAGTAAATGAATAGTTCAGTAGGAGTTTTGGAGGCCTTTCTTCACTTAGATTTTTAGAAATGATTGCTGCAAGACTTCCTTGGGATCTTCTGTTTTCGTATGTTGGAAAGAGAGTTTTGGAGGTTGTTTTGTTGTTTTTTGAGACAGGGCCTCACGTAGCCCAGGCTGGCCTAGAATTTGGTATAAAAAAAATTTTAAGCTGGGTGGTGGTGGCGCAGGCCTTTAATCCCAGCACTTGGGAAGCAGAGCCAGGTGGATCTCTGTGAGTTTGAGGCCATCCTGGGCTATAGAGTGAGTCCCAGGAAAGGCACAAAGCTACACAGAGAAACCCTGTCTCAAAAAAATTTTTTTTTAGATATATTGACTGCCTGCTTAGTATGTGTTCAATGCACTAGACATAGCAATGAACAAAACTGCAGAGGAGGAAGAAGGCAGTTATTTCCCAAGCATTTTGATGGCGCAGATACTAGAAGGAAGGCAGGCACGGCAGCTCACATCTGTAATCCCGACACTCAGAAGACTAATGGAGGCGGAACAAGAGTTCGAGGCTAGCCTGGGCTCTATAATGAGTTGGAGGCCAGCTGGCTGTGTGGCTAGATCCTACCAAAGGCGAAGGAGAGAAGGGGATGGGAAGGGGGAGGGTAATGGACTTATATTTAAAGGCTTGAAGTGTCAGGAAAGGCGTTTGGTAAGTCGAGCTAAGCTGTCGGCTACAGCAGCATGGCTTTCTTCTCCTGGGTGCTTTCCCTTGTCCTAGGAACTTTAAGACTCCCCCCTGCAATACGAAATAAATACTGCCCATGTCAAGAATCCCAGCTGAGGTATGGGGTCAGCAAAAACTTCAATCTTCTGTCTCCTTTTATCACCCCAGTGGCTGAAAGCTTACTGTGTGTGACCGCCCTAGGACCAGCCTCGTGTTCAGCACGTGTCTGTGCTATACCTTAGTGCCCGGAGGGTCTGTGCTTCTGCCTTCCTTCCTGGTGTAGTCACTGAAGGAAAAAGACACTGTCAACCTGCTCACTTTGTCCAGTGACGCAAGTTTTCCTTCTTCGCCCAGTGTCTACAGTCCCCTCGAGTGCCTGGCCAAAGTCCTTTCTGCCTGTACAGGTTGGTGCAGAAAGAGGTATGGGAAGGTAAGGCTCGAGGGTTGGTACTGAGAAGCGAGAGACCGTTAGGAAGCAGTGATCAAAAGAAGGAACAAGTTTAGCAATAGCTTGTCTTTAGCCACGGGAAGGAAAGAAAATAAGGAAACGAACAAAGATTGTAACCTTGAAGGTGTAAAATCTTGTCACCAACAGCTGAAAAATTGGAAGAGATATCTTGATGTAGAGGGAGGAGAGAGAGAGAGAGAGAGAGAGAGAGAGAGAGAGAGAGAGAGAGAACCAGTGAGGGTAAGCTATCAGACCTTTTGATAAATGTGAATTGAAAGTTACTGTGATAGAGAAACTGAAATTCTAGGGATTGAAGAGGGGATGGAATGAACATAAAACGGCTCCATATGAACTTGGATTATAAGGATGAATTATCAGTTTCAGACTAATCGCATGCATACCACACGATTCCCCAATTAAAGAGTTCTAAAACATGCAAAATGACCTATAGTCATAGCTAACCAGTGATTCCCCAAGAAGAGGGGTGGGAGGGGGAAGGATCATAAAGAGGTTGGGAATGCTCGGGGATGATGGATTTCATCAGTTCTATTTCTTTTTCTTGACTGATTGCACTGATACAAATGATACAAAGAGTAGATATCTTTATCATTCCTGATCTTAGAGGGGAAGCATCATTATATATAAGGCTATCTCTAGGCCTTTGTAAACAGACTTTGTAGATGGCTTTGTGTCTGGTTGAAGAAGTACCTGTCTGTGTTAGTCAGCTTTACAACACTGTAACAGAATACCCGAAAACTCCAACTTACAAGGCGTAGGTCCTTTATTTGGCTCATGGTCCAGTCAGTGGTAATTTGACCCTGTCCCTCTGGGGCTACGGTAGCACAGTGCACCATGACAGAAGTGTGTAGTGGAGTCCTGTTCACCTCAGGAAGCAAAGAGAGAGTCAAGAAAGGGCCAGAATCCCCTTTCAGGACATGCCTTCAGTGATGTAACTTCCTCTATCTAGGTCCAAACTCTTAGATGCTCTACTACCTCCCAGTAGTTCCACAGGCTTGAGATCATACCTGTATCACATGGGCCTTTGGAGATGCTATGGGTTCAAATTACAGCACTTTCTATTACTAGTCAGCTGAGAGGTAGTGGTGGTTTAAGGTGTCTTTCTTCCTATTGAGGTAATCAGACTTTTTTTTTTTTTACTATGATGAATTTAATTTTTTTACGGTGTGTGTGTGTGTGTGTGTGTGTGTGTGTGTGTGTGTGTGTGTGTGTGCTTTTTTTGGAACTTTTTTGAAGTTGTGGATCTTAGGGATTGAACTCAGGACATCTAGCTTAGCAATAAGCCCCTACCCAGTGAGCCATCTCAATCTCACCAGCCCTGAATTTGTGAAACAAGCCATGTATTCTTAGGACAAATGTCAGCTAGTAATAATACCATTCCTTTGTAGATATTCCTGAATTTGATTTTGTAACATTTTCTTTGGAATTATCATATCTATGTTCATGAAAGAAACCAGCCTGGAATTCTCTTTTGCAGTGTTCTTATGTGGTTGGGTATCAGGATAATGCTAGCCTCAAAAGAATAAATTAGCAAGCAACCTCTCTCTTTGCCAGTTTTCTAGAAGTTTGTGCATAACTGGTACATTTTAGCCTCAATGTTTGGAAAAAAAAAAATCTATGAATGTCTTTGTGGGAATGTTTTAAACTAAGAATTTAGTTTTCATACAGCTCTTCAGGTTATCTTTGTCTTCTTGAATGAACTTCTGAATAACTATTTCAAGGAATCTAATAATTTATCTAAGTTCTATATCTATCCTAAAATTTCTGTAATCTCCCTTGTCATTTAAATTTCCATATAACCTCTCAATCCTTTTTGTTATTTTGAGAAGGGGGTCTCCTGTAGCCAAGGCTGGCCTCCAGGGCCAGTGTGATTAACTTCCCTCAACTTCCCAAGTGTTGGGATTATAGACATGCCCTACCACACTACCACTCATATTGTTAATGTCTTCTGTCTTGTTTTCTCCTCTTTTTCTCTCTTTTTTGTTTTCCTAATCATGCTTGACTAAAGGTTTATCAATTTTATATCAATTTTTATATAAAATTTAATAAAATTTATTAACTTTTATATCAATTGATATAAAAATCAGTTTTTGTTTCATTGATACAATTAACTGATTTTCCTTTTTCTGTCTTTGTGTGTATGTTTAACTTTTCTGCTTTAATAAGGTAAGAACTGAGATCATTGTCTAATATAAGTATTTTATTTTTAAATGTCACACTTTACATAGTACTGCTTTAGTGGAATGCAGGAAATTTGATGTTTTTATTTTCATTCAGTTCAAAATGCAAAATACCCTTTTCCCCCTCTGAGACAGGGTTTCTCTGTGTACCACTGGCTGTCTTGGAGCTTATTCTGTAGACCAGGCTGGCCTTGAACTCAGAGATCCACCTGCCTCTGCCTCCCAAGTGCTGAGATTAAAGGCGTGTGCCACCACTGCTGAGCCAAAATGCCTTCTAATTTTACCCTGGGTTCCTTTTTTAATCAGTAGGTTATCTAGAAGTATTTTAGTTCAAAACACTGAGATTTTCCATATAACTTTCTGTTACTGATTACTAATTTAATTCCATTGTGGTCAGAGAACATATTTCTCATGACTTGAATTCTTTAAAATTTACAAAGACGTGTTTTATGGCTTAGAATATAGGCTGGTAAATTTTTTCTATAAAAGTTCAATTGGTAAATACTTTAAGTTTTATGGGACACATACAGACTCTGGCATATATTTTCTTTCTTTGTAAAAAAAATATTTGAAACTATTAAGACCATTCTTTGTTCACACCCTATACAAAAACAGGCTAAAGTGGTTACAGTGCCATAGTGTGGTGACGTGCTGTGTGTTTCACATGCCACTTTGAAGACAGTATGTTCTACTGTTGTTACTAGTTTCTCCAGAAAAGTGAAAAGTGCAAGCTGGTTGATAGTGTTACCCTTAACATGTTAAGTTTGTACCTGCTCTAGCAATTATTGAAGGAGATGTCAAAATCTGACGGGGGGGGGGGGCCCACAGGGAGACTTGGGCTCTACAGAGGTTCCACTGGCAAAGTGCTTGCTGCAAGGACAAGGAACTAAGTTGGAATCTCCAGAATTCACATAAAAAGCCCAACGTGGGCTGGAGAAATGGCTCAGTAGTTGAGAGCACTTACTGCTCTTGCAGAGGACCTGGGCTCAATTCCTAGACACCCCCACCCCCACCCCAATCAGGCAGCTCCTAACTGCCAGTAGCTCCAGTCCTAGGGGCTCAAAGGCCTTCTGGCTTCCATGAGCACCTGCACCCACATGGTGTACATAAACTCACCCAGGCACACACACATATACACCAAAAAAAAATTTTTTTTAATTAAAAATTGCTGGGCATGGTGGAAGTGGAACAGGTAGATCCCTGAGGCTTACTGGCCACCAAGATCCCCCAATTGGCAAGTTATAGATTCAGTGAGATACTCTGTCTCAAAAAATAAAGTAGAGAGTGACAGAGGAAGGCACTCAACATAGACATCCTGACCTTCACACACACACACACACACACACACACACACACACACACACACGTACATATACCACACCCTTTTTTTCTTTTTCTCCCCCCCTCTTCCCCTCCCTCTCTCCCTCCTTTCTTCCCTCCCTTCCATTCTTTTTTTGACAGGGTCTCACTAGCTCCTGGAACTCACTATGTAGACCAGGTTGGCCTCATACTCACAGAGAGATCTGCCTGTGCTGGGGTTTAAGGCAAGTGCCACAGTGCCTGGCTGTTCTTTGTCTTTGAGACAAGATTTTGCTGTGTTGTCCAGGCTGGCTTCAAATTCCTCAAGGAACTCTTCTTGGTTCAGCCTCCCAAGTAACTAGGCCTACAGCCATGTGATCCTGTGTCTTTCCACTGTTGTTTTTACTTTCATTCAGTTCAAAATGCAAACGTTCGTCTTTCCACGGTTGTTATTTTCTTAGACATTTGTTTATTTGTATGTATGTGGATGTGAGTATTCTACAGTGCACATGCAGAGGTCAGAGGACAACCCTCGGGAGTCAGTTGTCTCCTTCTACCATGTGGATTCTGGTGGTCAAACTCAGATTATCAGGCTTCTCGGTAAGTGCCTTTATCCTTTGAGCCATCTTGCTGACCCCCTTGTTGGTATTTTTGTTTGTGATTATTTGCCTTAAAGGAGAACCAAATACTAAGAACAACTCTAATATGTCTGTGTCTTAGTTAGGGTTTCTGTTGCTGTGATAAATCACCATAACCATAAACAGCTTGTGGAGGAAAGGGTTATTTCATCTTACAGCTTGTAAGTCCATCACCAAGGGAAGCCATAGCAAGAACTCAAGGCAGGAACTGGAGCAGAAGCCGTGAAGGAGTGCTGCTTACCGGCTTGCTCCTCCTGGCTTAGTCAGTTTGTTTTCTTATATACCCAAGACCACCTGTTCAGGGTGGCACCACCCATAATGGGCTGGGCCCTCCCCACATCAATCAAGAAAATGCTCTACTACAACTTGCCTACAGGCCAATCCTGTGGAGGCATTTTCTTAAGATTCTTTCTTCCCAGGTGACCCTACCTTGTGTCAAGTCGAGACAAAAACTAGCCAGCACAGTCTACCAAAGTAGCGACCCCATTTCTGCTCCTTTGTGTACATGTGTGTAGTTCCACACTGTGTCCTCTTCCTTAGTGTCTATGCCTGTGAAGGCTAGAGGTCTTTCTTCACTGTTCCCCACAGATTTTATTCTTCTGAGACAGTATCTCTCACTGACTCAGTTAGGCTTGCTGGCCAGAGAGCTACAAGGAGCATGCTTGCCTATTTCTCTGCCCCTAACTCCAGTGCTTGAGTTACAGATGTGAGCTACCATACTCGGCTACATGCAGGTTCTCGAGATCTGAACTCAGATCTGTCCTTGACCAGCGGGCACTTAACCAACGAAGCCATCTTCCCAGCTCCCATGTTCCTTACGCCTGAAGGACTTGAACGGTTCTTTACTGTGGCCTACAGAGGAGAGTTGTTTTAACTTGAACATTTCTAAACACACCTTTATTTTGTCTTTGTTTTTAAATATTTCTTTGGCTGAGAATTTTTTTCCTAGCTTTTTTCAAGATTTGATCACTGGTTTTGAACAGTATGGTTATATGTGCTTGGGTGTAGTTTTCTTAATTGTTTTTGAGTGTTTTGAATCTGTGCAATAATAGTTTTCGGCAAATTCAAAGGATTGGGCCAATATTTTTTCAAATTTCTTTTCTACCACTGTGTCTCTTCTCCAATTACATGTATAGGAGACTCCTGAAAATTGGTTTCACAGCTCACTGATTCTCTTGCTATTAGAAATTGACGTCTTCACTCTTTCTTTATGTTTTGTTTGTAACTTTTTATTTTTAATTGGTTGTGGGGGGTGTGGTGACCTTTGATATCAGAAGAGAGTGTTAGATCACCTGGAGCTGGAGGTTTTAGCTGTGAACTGTCCCCCCATGTGGATGCTGGGAACTCAGTACTCAGTACTGACTCTGCACTGCTGAACCATGTCTAGCCCTCAGCTCTTTTCACAGTGAATCGTTTCTGTGGCTAGGTCTTCAAGTTTACTTGTCTTGTGCCATGGCTAACTTGCCCTGAATCACATTTAGTTGAATTTTTTTTTATCTCAGATATTATAGTTTTCATCCCCAAATGTTTTTTTGAAAATATAAATATATGTCCTATATCTCTACTATTCAGACACATATGTCATTATTGTAATACTGTCTTATGTCCCTTTCTGCTAATTTGGGCACACATGTCCATATGAGGTCATTTTCATTTGATTGTTCTCCTCATTATGGGCCATTTTTCTTGCTTCATGTACCCAATAATCTTTAATTAGATGCTAGACATGTTGCTAGACATGCTTATATTTTTATAAGCATGTCTAAGTTTTGTTCAAGGATGCAACTACATTACTTAGAAAAGTTTGATCCTTTAGTCTTAATTTTGTCAGAATTCAGTCTACAGCGCACTGTTCAGAGAGTAATATAATGGCTGAATAAATGCAGCAAGGTAATCTTTTAAGGTTAGGATTTAGATAAGAAAAAGGCTTCCTAACTGACCCTAGAACATATTTAATCCCATTTCTGATTTTAAAAATGAAGATAGATATCATTTCATTAAAAATTATACTCTGAACCAAAATGAACCAAAAAAAAAAGACTCTGAAAAATGAAGTGTGAGAAATTGAGGACACTGAACATTCCAGAAATTCTTTGCAAGTGAAGGTGACTTTGGATTAAGAATTGCTGTATAGCAGTGCATAAATTTGTGAATATAGTGTTAAAAATAAAACACGGACATGTCTGGGAAGCAGAGGCAGGCAGATCTTTGTGAATTTGAGGCCAGCCTAGTCTGCAGAGCTAGTTCCAGAACAGTTAGAGCTGTCACACAGAGGAACCCTGTCTTGAGGGGCAGGAGGAACCCATGGACACAGGGAACAGACTTGACCATACATTGCAACTTAATCCATCTAAGCCTATTTTTGCATCTTGGAAATGTCATGGTCATTTACAAAGTAATCTAGAAAAGAGAAAACTGTTAATCCTACCAAACTAAAATATGCAGAAACCAAGAGAATTATACAGCTGCACCGAATATGATTTCTTTTCCTGACTCCTCACAATTTCCAACTGGTTTAAAAATGAATCACCTAAAGGGGGAAGGGGAAAAGGGTAGGTGATATAATTCTATTTTAATTAAAAATGTATAAAAATAAAAAAGGAAGCTGGGCCGGGTGGTGGTGGCGCACGCCTTTAATCCCAGCCCTCGGGAGGCAGAGGCAGGCGGATCTCTGTGAGTTCGAGGCCAGCCTGGACTACCAAGTGAGTCCCAGGAAAGGCGCAAAGCTACACAGAGAAACCCTGTCTTGAAAAACCAAAAAAAAAAAAAAGGAAGCTGGGCATGGTGGAACACGCCTTTAATCCCAGCCCTCAGGAGGCAGAGACGGACAGATCTCTGAGTTTGAGGCCAGCCTGGTTTACAAAGCAAGTTCTAGGACAGCCGGAGTTACACAGAGAAACCCTGTTTCAAAAATAATTAATTAACTAATTAATTAATTAAAAAATGAAAAAGGAAGAAAATGAATCTGATCAGAAACAGTCACAACTTAGGGAGACTATCTTGCTGAATTCCATCTGCATGTGTAAGCTTATTGATACCAGATTCTAGAATTCTGTTGTTTTTAATTAAAGATTAAGAATAATGCTATCCCAAACAGATTCCAGTACTACAATTAAATTCTACCTAACTCTTTCATGTGCACACAAGAGACCATTGGACAGGCACAAGCCAACAAGACTTATTCTTAAACCAATAGCTGACGGCACATCCTAATGTTCTCTAGACAGATCAGGTCTAATCTGCTCCTTTCCTGAAGGCTTAGCTTTTATGGTGCTGTCCTTGTCAAGAAGGGGACACAAACGTTGTATGAAGCTCTTTTGTTTTATTGAATCAAACATTTATCACAGAGGAGCAATCTCTGTTTGACCTACCAGCTGAAACTGAATCTCCCTTACAGAATAAAACAGGGTGATGAGATTTCACCCTTTAACTCTTTAGATTTTCCTTTTAGAAATAATAAAACCCTTGAGTATTTTAGAGTATTCCTAGATATGAATCCTAGGAATCAGAAAAACTCTGATAAATGGTCCTGTGACCTTAGTCTTCGTCTTTCTTCTACCAACGTAAGAGTCATTTAAAAATATTTTTATTCTAGCCTTCACATGTCCAGTACTACGTTTATGCCTCTTATTTTTTTTCTAAAATTATCCTGATAAGAGCTCTATGCCTGGTGTGCTGAGCTTCAAAGACAAGAAAATTCTCATGCTTTGTTTCTTGGGAAGCACCCCATTTTGTCTGTGTGCCTTCCTATAGTAATATGTCCAATGTGAGGGCTACCCTCTTAACAAGCTCTTAAGTATACTGAAATGTTCTTGATGTATTAATTCTGAGAATTGGGGTACTTAAGAGTTATACTCCCCCAAAAAGAAGGAAAAAGAAAGGGAAGCCAAAAGGGAAGGGAAAAGCTGGGAGGGAGAGAGAAGAGCTGGGAGGGGGAAGGAAGAGCTGGGGGAGGGAAGGAAGAGCTGGGGGAGGGAAGGAAGAGCTGGGGGAGGGAAGGAAGAGCTGGGGGAGGGAAGGAAGAGCTGGGGGAGGGAAGGAAGAGCTGGGGGAGGGAAGAGCTGGGGGAGGGAAGAGCCTGGTCACTCATCGGATGGTGTGAGAGGTTTCATGAGGGTACAAAGAGCTCGGTCTCTTATTATACATGGAGCTTGTATCCACACCTTACTTACAGTGTTACCATCATTTGTTGGCATGGGCCACAGTCCCCTGATGTTACAGTTGGACATTACAGCCAGACAGTTTGCAAAGCAAGGCTGAGTGGTACATGCCTGTAATCCCAGCAGTTAGGAAGCTGAGGCAGGGGGTTCATGATTTAGGGGCCAGCCTCAGCTATAGGGTGAGACCCTGTGTCAAAAAATAAAAAGTCCTTATTCATAGCTGGAAAAAAAAAAATCACTACTCGTTGGAAGATGGGGTATTGCCCTAGCTATAAAATTAAATCACTCTATTTGCACTGTAAGACTGTTTTGTGCACTTGTAATGATGACGTGTGAGAAATACAAAGGGATGCTTCTGAACATTCATTCTGAATTCTCAGTTTCTGTGACACACTCATGTTCAAGGGAGATAAGCATCAATTAGTCTATCCATAGCCTTCTATAAATAGCCTTAGCTAAGCCGTAAAGGAAACTAAAAGGGATATGTTATACAAGCACAAAATGGCCTAGAAGCTTGCCTCTAAGAGTCCAGCTTGGAACACTGCAGGGGTGGGGGGTGGGACCATTTCTGTGTGCCTGGAGGATTAAAGGCCACTGGGGTAGAAAACACATGGGGGCTCCTCCTAAAATACCATGTTTACACTCAGACTTTGAAAAACCTGCCTAATCGTTATATTTAAGCCAGTGGAGCATTTGTACTAAATTGAGGTCAAAACATGAAGCTAAAGAAAATCTAGTTTGGAGCCCAGCTTTTAAGGCACTTGTTCATTCTTCTAGTAACCATACGTTTATTTAAAAAAAAAAAAGTAGCCTTAATGACTATTCAAAACTTTGCTAGATGGAGATGGATAGCAATGATGGTTATTCACATTATGAATATATTTAATACCACCAAACTACATTTAAAATACGTTGGACACATTTTATGTTATAACTATTACATAAAGTCTTGTTTCCTGTCAGATTTACCTCATTTTTTAGTTTCTTTAAAATTAGGTGTACCATCTGTATCTATTTTCCTGACTTTACAGGGACTTAAAAGTTAATGGGCGTCAAATAATTAAACTTCAACAGCAAAAATTTAAGGGATAAATTAACATGGGGCTCTTATGACAAAAAGTATTCCCATAAAAGCTACAAACTCACCTGTTTGAATAAGTTTCTTTATAGCTGCCTTTAACAGTGACCTATTCAGCAGTATGCATTCTGATACATTTTATCTTATTCCTCACAGATTGTTCTAACAAACCTTACACGTTGATGATAGAGATGTAGCATTCAACTCAGCTGTCCTAAAGAACTGACCACATATTCTCAGTCACAGAACCCAGAAACCATAATTCCAATTTCATTTCTCTTTATTAAAAATAAATAAGTCAAGCTCACAGACTCCTGATTTCCTGTCCTCTCCAACTTCCAGGACCAGATGCATCCCAAATCACTGAAATCTGTCATCAGATGTAATCTGAAGTTTTCTACTCAACATAAAGTTTTATTCCCCAGATAAATTTTTTTTTACATTCATTTATTTTGTGTACATGTGTGCACAGTATGGGAGAAGGCGTCTGGAGATTAAGCTCAGAGCATCTGGTTTGGCAACAAGCACCTTTATACCGTCCACTTTTTTAAATTTTCTTTTTGCAAAAGTAGCAAGATAACTTTATTCAAAGCAACAGGATAGTACAGATTAAAACAGAGATGTCAACAAGATTGACAGTGGGCCATATGAGTGAGAGTACTCAAGGGCCTCAATTGTTTTTTTAATAAACTGTCAAGAACCGATTCATTTTTATTAATTATGAGTCTCTTTTATCATCAAAATTTACTTTCCAAAATACAGGAATTCGAATAGATGGAACAAAAAGTGAATGCCAACTATTAGTAAATATTTCAGAACATATGAACTTCTGGCTGTCACTGTTTGAGAGGGGTCCTGTCCTGTTAACTTAGTCTAAACAGAAGAAGGCCTAGGCTGTGAAGGGTTAAATCATAAAACTACTCAGGAAGCATTAAAGAGCCCATTAAGGCTGCTTAGCAAGTGGGGACTCAATTGTCATCAAGACTGAAAGTAATAATGGTCATATTTACAGAGCTGTTACAAGTAAGCGGGACAAATTTGTTCTTATAGCTTCAGGGGTATTTGGACAATAGATGCAGTAAGAAAGAGGTAGGTTTTAACTCCGGGATTCTGTGGCTCCAAACCTGAGTGGGCTCAGTTCCTTTTAATAAGTCCTCAAGGAGTTTTCAGTGGAGAGGTTACAGCAGTGTTTCTGAGCACTGTTGACTGCTTCATCCAAAGTCAACATCTTCACATCAACTTTAGGAAGTAGCTGGCTGAAACAAAGGAATTTATCCCCTTTTTAGTTATCTTTATTGGTGGAGAGTAGAAAAGTTAATTAGCCCTCAAATCTTAATTATTAATTGTGAATGAATTTTGCTACAGTCCGTGGTGGTTTGTGGTGAAGAACATGAAGGCAAATGATGCCCACAGGAAGAGAGAAGTAAAAAACTCTTAGCCATGGACACTGAGCAGAGTTGGAAATGTTGTACAAATGAATTTGTGCTTCTAGAAACTGGGGTTATACACAATGCAAGGTTAATTTCCCCAGACAGAAATATACTTCCTGGCACATATGTAAATACCTCTCCACACAACACCATGTAACTGAGTCCCATCCCCTTTAGGAGTCACATGACAAAAGGTAAAGTGTGCGCATTGATCTTTCATGAAACAAATCTATCCAACTTGTACAATAAATCTACACCTAAACAATATGTTCTCTTAATCTGATCATTGATGAGAGCGTATAGTTCTAAGTCTACAGAGATAGCTCAGTTGGTAAAGTACTTGCCTTGAAGGCCTGAGGGCATGAGTTCAAGACCCAGAACCCATATTAAAAATAAATAAATAATGCCAGGCATGGTAGTGTGCAGTTGTAATCCAACACTTGGGAAGTAGGGAGGGATAGGTAGAGATACCTGGGGCTAGTTTCAGGCTCAGAAAACAAAACAAACAAACAAAATGGTGGACAGGGCCCAAAGAATGGCAGCCAGTGTTGCCCTTCGGCCTCCACAGGCCTGTCCACACACTTGCATCTGACCCCAGCACAGGACAAAACATAGAGTCCCCTACCATACTCTCTAAGAAGGATTTCCTTGATGGCTCAGTGGTTAAGAACACTGATGTTCCAGAGGAACTGGGTTCAATTCCCAGGCCATCTGGGGTCCAGTCACTCCAGGATTAAAAAAAAAAGAAGAAGAAACAAGAAGGATTTCTTTCCTAGTATCCATTAGCTACAGAGAAAAAAATATTTAACTTATTTGAACAAAAAAAAAATTAACCTAAAATAAATCTCAGATTTGGGTAGACTACGTAAATGAATTGATTCACAGGAGAAGCTCTCCACATTCCTACTGGCAAATTACTATGTGAGCTCTAGGTATATAATTTCCGTGGTAGGCTAGATGCTCTATTTAATTATGTAGTTGTTCATCTTGAGATCTGATACTTTATAGACCTTGAAAAAAAATTAAAAAATACCCTATGAATTTCTTTAAACAAAGAAATACAGCAAAATACTTAATATTAAAGTATATGTTTTTATTTATTTATTTATATTTTATTTATATTTTAAATACGACCACAGTCACACAGCACATGGAAAATAGTGGTTTGCTGGCCAACAGGGTGGCTTAGTAGGTAAAGACAATTGCTGATGACCAAGGCTGATGACCTTTACTTTGACCCCCAGCACCCACATGCTTTAGGGAGAGAACCAACTTCTCTACCTTGCCTTTTGACCTCCATGAGCATTTGACACACATGAATTCCCCCTTTCCACAACACATATTCACATAGATAAATGTTAAAAAACAAAACAAAACAAAACCAAAAGACAGTGGTTATTTACATGTTTCCTATTGCTGCACGATTGCACAATTATAAAGTTAATGGCTGAAAACAACAAAAATTTAGTACCTTATAGTTCTGAAGGTCTGAAATCCAAAGTGAGTCTCTGTACCACGAAACCAGGATGAAGGCGGGGCTGTGGTCCCTCTGGGGGCTCTTGGAAATCCTTTTCAGCTTCTAGAGCTCTCAAGCTATTCCTTGGCTCCAAGCCTCCCCGTCTTTAAACTAGCAAACCCTGGTTGAGCCTTTCTGACATGTCATCAGTACCACCTCTCTCGGGCTTCCTTCTGCCACACTTAATAGACCCTAGAATGATGGGGGGGGGCAGTCTACAAAGATAATCTAGGATAATCAAGTTTTAGACCTCATAGTGGTCTTAATTGCAATCACAACTTGAATTCCCTCTTGACTTACATTATGTGTTCAGATTCCAGAGGTGAAGACACGGCCACCCTTGGACGTTCTGGTAGGCTGTTATTTAGCTTACCATATGTACAGTTAATATTTCCTATGCTTTTCTTCAGAACCTCCATGGCGGTCATCCATCTCTGAGACTCTGTAGACTGGTACATTCGTCTAGAGACTGTCTGTGTCTTGCAAAGTTTAGGAATCATGGAATCTGCTCCCACAACACCCAGTTTCTTCACCGCATGCTATGGCAATGTCAACAGTGCACAGCTTTAGATTGGCTTTCTAATACATATTTTAAAGTATAACCATACAACCCTTGATTTGAGTTGAAAGTTTTTCTTATAATTTTCTGTTTTTATAAGTAGTTGTAGTCATCTGAATTATATGTCATACTTGGATTTGTAAACACTTTTCAGTAATAACAGACATCGTTTTTGATGATGCTAAAAAAACCCAGTAGATTTTCCTCTCAATTTACTAAAAAACAAAAACCAAAACCAACTTACTATTAGATATTTCATCAACTCCCACCCCCACTTTTGCTAATATATTTAATACTGAATAAAAATACTCCTGGGTGACTTCTGCACAGATCCTTTCCCCTGTACAAGATTTCCAAAATTTGAAATTTTACCAGGAAATGGTACCAGCAGCCACTTGGTTGCCCACACCAAAACCCTAGGAGTCCCTCTTGTGCACTTCCTGCTTCTACTTTCCATATCCAAAGACCCCTAAGCCTCTGTAGTCTTACCCCTTGCTTCCTCACAGATGGACACTAAATCACACCGGTCTTCCTGCTCAGGACAATACACATTTTCTCTTTCTTTGCCTGCAGGGTTCTTCTTCCCTTTTGGCCCAGCTAATTTCTATTTCTCCCTGAAGTCTCTGCTCCATCTTAGGAAGAACTTATTTCGATCTCCACCGTTCAGCCAGAGAGAGAACTCAGTGGGTAAAGTGCCGGGCCAAGCCCAAGTTCACTCCCCCAAACCACATGGTAGAAAAAGAGAACTGAGGTCCTCTGGCCTCCAAAGTTACACTCTCTATGGCACTCTCAGCCCTTCCCCCCAACCCCAATCTCTGGTGCTAGCTCCCCCACCCCATAGTATAAGATTTTCACAGCACCCTGTCCTTTCCTGTACCTGGTGAGAGTTGTAATTTGTAAGATCATTAATACCTGTTTTTTCTCATTCGATTAGAACATGACAACAGGAAAATGTGGTGATTTTGTTCTCCCTTAACATACTCAACAACTAACAAAAACACACAATGCACACAGCACAGAATAAGTGCTAGTTACCTAGGAATATTATTTACCTGTAAACTAACAAGTAATTCCTTTGTCTCTTATGCCTCATTTCCTTCTCATTGTCTTTTCCCCCCATGCTCAAGTGCTGGTTAGTTCTTGCCTGGATACGATTGTCTCGAAAGGGGTTTCTGCAACACGTCTCTAGTATCCTCATTAGGAAAATTCTTTGGTTTTTTTAAAAATTCATTTTCATTTTAAATTATGTGTATGTATTTGTATGTCTATATGAATGTGAATGTAATGCTGAGCTGGAATGATAGGCAGTTGTGAGCTGCCAGCCATGGATACTGGGGGAACTGAACTCAGTTCCTCTTTAAGAGCAGTATGTACTCTTAACCTCTGAGTCACTTCTCCAGCCCTCCCTTAAGTCAATTTCTAAAATACAAATCTCATATTAATTGGTTTAAGATTTTCCAGTTGCATCAATATAAAAGTGGCACATAAAGCCGGGCGGTGGTGGCACACGCCTCTAATCCCAGCACTCGGGCGGCAGCCCAGCCTGGGCTACAGAGCGATATCCAGGACAGGAACCAAAACTACACAGAGAAACCATCTCCAAAACCAAAAACCAAAAACAACAACAAAAAAAGTGGCGCATAAAGCCATTCAGGGTCTAAGTTCTGTCCAGTTGAGCAGGCTGAGCATTCTCATTGTTTTCAAAGATACCCGAGCTACAGATTACAACAAACTATCCAGCGATCTGAAATGCCAGGTTCTTCCCAACTGTTCCACTTTCTTACACTCTAATGATTCTACTCAAAATGCTTTCTATGGCTCATTTCTTCTTTCCCTACACCAGCATAACTCCGTCCAGTCCCAGTCTGGGTAAGTTTCTGCCAAGGTGTCTTGAAACACACAGCATAATTTCCACCTCCTTTAAAAGCTTCCGAGTCATCCTTTCCCATGGATTACATGGTCTTCCTCTCTATATTTTTCATACTATACTTGTTTGGAAATTTTATCTTTCACTCTATATTCAACTGTCTACTAAAATAAATTACTGTTTTTTATCTCTGTCTCAGATTCTAATTTGAATTCTGGTAAATGAAACGTTTGTTTCATTCTGTGTGAGAACATATATTAAAACCCACAATAAGAAGTCACATTTCTACTTCTACAAAATCTTCCAATCAATTGATAAAACATTAAATTAGAAGGGGCATATGTATAAAAATGTTCACTTTAGAATCATAGTAGAAAAAAACTAGAAATAAGCTAAATGTTCAGGAATAGAAAATTCTAATGATATATTTCAGAGCAGTTTAAAAATGAAGATTGTGAAAATTATATAGTAACTCATATGTTCATGATATGTTAAGTGAAAAAGGATTAAGAGACCTGTAATTTTATATATAGACAATAACTCAGAGGGAACATGGAAACTATATGAACTGTTGATGTGGCTATGACTTCTTCTTCTTCTTTTTTTTTTTTTTTTTTTTTTTTGGTTTTTCAAGACAGGGTTTCTTTGTGTAACAGTCCTGCCTGTCCTGGACTTGTAGACCAGGCTGACCTCGAATTTACTAAGATCTGCCTCTGCCTCCCAAGCACTGGGATTAGAGGTGTGCACCACCACCACCACCACCACCACCACCACCACCACCACCACCACCCAGCAACTCCCTTTTTTTTAAATCTAGAACTTTATAAATGTCACTATAGTAGTCTATCTGTTATATTTAAGATAATCTATATCCTCTACACATAAGATTTATGTATAGATATTTGTGATCACACACACACACACACACACATACACACATATATACATGCATATATTTCTCAGCTCTGTCTCCTACAAGCTCCAAGAAGCAGATAATCCAGTAGCAATAAACATACTGAACCTTGGTTCCTAATATCCTTTTCCACTAACATGGAAACAGGCCTTTTAAGAAGGAATTGGGTTCCTTAAAAAAAAAAAAAAAAAGCCTTATTTCAGGGCTCAAGGAAGGTAAGTATGAGATACACATGTACCACCACTTCACTATACAAGTAAGGGAGTACTTGAAGTAATGTTTACAGAGGCCATGAGAGGAAGTGCTTCTACTAGCTACACATAAGACAGTTTGACTGTCAAAATAGTTAAATACATAGTTGAACATTAGAGGTGAAAGGCAATGTGATGTATGTAACTTAACCTAAGTGACTCAGAAAAACAGTACACAAATACACAAACAAAATACAGGGGAGGAACTGGAGAGATGGTACGGCAGTTAAGAACACTTGCTGCCCTTGCGAAGGACCTTGGTGTGGTTTCCAACAACCACAGGGCGACTCACAACCATCTGTAACTCCAGTTCTAGGGGATCTGATGCTATCTTCTGACCTCTAAAGGCACCAGACACACATGGTGTACATACATACACAACATACACATAGGCAAAACACTCATAACAAAAAATCTAAATTTTAAAAATATGTGTTGCACATGCCTTTAATCCAACACTTGGGAGGCAGAAGCGGGTGGAGCTCTGATTTTGAGGCCAGCCTGGTCCACAGAGTGAGTCTCAGGGCAGGTTACACAGAGAAACCCTGTCTCAAAAAAATGTGTGTGTGTGTGTGTGTGTGTGTGTGTGTGTGTGTGTGTGTGTGTGTGTGTATTGTAGAGGGAAGTCATAAATGAGAATAAGCAAATACAGAAATGGGAGGACAGGAATTCAAATCTACTCATGTAGATAATGAATAGGTAAGTAGGGAAGACAGAAGGGCTTTGTTTACAGGAGAATGCTCTGGGCTGGAAATGTGGAGAGGCTGATAGATTTGCTCAGTCATTTCACATCCATCATGTAAAGTGTATCAGCAGTTATGAATGTTGAACATGAAGGAAACTTCTGATGAGTAGGATATAATGTCAAACGGCTCTGCACAAATTGCGTTCTATTTCCAGAAAGGAAAAACAAAAACACAGTAACTACACAGTGGAAAGTTTGGGCCACACACTGACAAGGTGATCAAAGTTTCAACCATCCAGTGAATAGATGGATATAATGTATGTTCTAGATGTGCTACTCTGAGACACAGGCAACAGAATCTGTGTAGTTGTCAGCTAAATATGCAAAATCTCCACCTATTTGTGAGCAAACATCAAACACAGAATGAATCGTCTCCTAAAAAACTGGGGTAGCTCCCTTCAAATACAGCTTGAACCTATATCCTTCAAATACATCAAGGACTTAAAAGACAAAGACTGGAAGTTTTCCGATGCTTAAAAATAGGACAACTAAGTGCATTAACTACTCCAAGACAGGCAGGCCCCTGTAAGGGAGGGAGGAACACTATAAAGGGCCAGCCTCAAAAATTGTAACATGATGGTAAAAATATGTCAAGTGTAAGTTTAGTTTATCAAGCTGTCAGGAAATGCCCTCCCAGGAATACAGAAGTGAAGAGTCAGGACCCATGTTGCCTGAGAAAAGTTCAGGAAAAGGGGA
The DNA here is from genome assembly GCF_004664715.2 of Peromyscus leucopus. NCBI lineage: Eukaryota > Metazoa > Chordata > Mammalia > Rodentia > Cricetidae > Peromyscus > Peromyscus leucopus. The sequence continues at coordinate 61,725,451 of NC_051070.1, forward strand.
GGGAGATGGCTAAAAATGTGTGTATTTGGGGAAAAAGAGAACGCCTCCTCCCACAAGAGGCACTAAATGGCATGGATGATCTCTTTTTTGTAAATTTGAAATTATTTCTGATTGGATGTCTTTTTTTTCTTTTAGTTTGTTTTAAAGCAACAACAGAAACAAAGGGGTCTTAAAAACTGTTAAATAAACTGGGCACAGTGTGCACCCGGGAGGCAGAAGCAGATAGACCTCTGTGAATTCCAGGCCAGCCTGGTCTACACAGTGAATCCCAGGACAGCCAGAACTACACAGTGAGAGCCTATCTGGGGGCGTGGAGGGGAGGAGATGAAAAGAAAGAAAACTGCAAACTGCTAAATAGTTTTTAAACAATTTGTTTGTGTGTTCTGCTTTCAAGTTACTCTTCAAAATGCTTTCTGATTCTGATGTCTGTTTTTTGAATGATGATGCTTTTACAGTTTTAACTAAATAAGTTAATCTGTTGACGCCAGCATTCCATCAGTTGTAGCTTACTCATTAGAAACAGTATTGGAGGGAGTGGGGGAGGAGGCACTGAGATTTCAAGACCTGTTTCCCAAAATATCCATTTACCATTAATTTGCTGGTAATTGCATTTCAGTTTACAAAAGTAAAAGCCTCAGATTTTAAATATGACTTAGGCTCTCCTCTATGACGAGTATACAGAGCTAAACTGAGTGGGTGGAAGTGCGTAGGACAGAGATGGTAACGCCTTTCTAGAAGACAGCTGGGAATTTACATCCTGGTACCCAAATACTAAGTGCTCCCTAATAGTGGAACTCTTTAGTAAGGTGTAGCATGTTTTGGAGTTGCAAAGTTCAAACTGAATATTCTTCCAAGGTTTTTATTCATGAGTGTGAAGATCTGATATAAAATCACTTTTTTTCCCTTTGAAATTTAGCCCAGGAATTTGCACCCTCTTGTGGTGGAAATACAATTTTTCCCTATTGGCTTTCTGTTCAGGCACAAGAACTCTGACTAGATTTTGGTTTCTCCCATTTTAGTGACTCAGTAAGGATTTATGGTTTGTTAGATAAGATTTTAAACAAGACTTAAATATTCTAAAAGAGATCTTCACATAAATTTTAGTCTGAGCAAAATGCAGATAACGGAGAACTACTTGGCCATGTCACGTCTTGGTCTGATTGCTAAAATCCACTTCTCTTCCAGTTGTAGTCAGTAATGCCAATCATGGTAGCCTTCTCCAATTCCCATACTCCTTAGTACTTAAGGAAGTCTCATCTGCTCTTTTAACACTTATAGTAACACTTCTTCGGAGTGTGTTGGCACCAGCCTGTAATCCCAGCACTCCAGAGACAAGCAGCAGTGTTACAGTGTGGGCTACAAAGTTGAGTTCTAGGCCAGCCTCAACTCCATAAAAAGATATATTTTTTTAAGTTATGATTCATCACAAGTTGTTTTATAATAAAAACTAGAGCAAACATAACTAATATTCCTGGTTTTTAAACAGTTGGGATCTTTTTTAAAACAAATCATTTGATAGGGCCGGAGAGATGGCTCAGCAGTAAGAGCACTTGTTGATTTTGCAGGGAATAGGCTTGGTTTCAACACCCATATTGTGGATCAGAACCATCTCTAACTCCAGTTCCATGGGATACACATACACACGTGTAGGCAAAACACTCATACAAAGAAAGCAAGTTTTAAAAATCCACGAGAATTAAGGAAAATGTAACCAAACATAACCCTAAACTGTAGTTACCTAGGAGCAATGACAGTTTTTCTTTTTAAAAATTTCATCTTATTTAGCCTAGTGACAGGAAGGATGTCTTGCAAGCAAATAATCTTACAAAAAATACTTTTGTAAGAAAAGTGTTAAAATAGTGACTTGTATTTTGTCCTGCCACAGAGCCGTTTTTAAAAGGCAGTTTGCCTGGCTCCTGTGCTCTCTCACCAGCCGTTAAGAAAGGAGAATTTCAAATCTGAACATCAGGTATCATGTGTAAAGCAAAAATAATACCTACTTCCACAGAGGTAGTGTGAGAGTGAAAATGTCTAATCCCCTTGGTACATTAAGCACTACATTATCAGTACCCTGTGGCTGTTAAAAACTTTCTCAGGGCTTCATACAACGGAAACCTATCTTTGTGGATCCATAATTTACTACACCATTAAAAATAATTTTTTTTAAAGCACCGTAATGACGTTCAAAAGATTGTCCATCTCCGCCTCCAAACCAGAACCGAAAGAACCGAAAGCTCGGGTGAAAGGCTCTGGACCGTGGGCGGGTCGCGCGCCTCCGGGTCTGGCGGGAGGAGGGAGGCGGCGGCGGGGTGCTCCGGGGTGTGACAGCTGCGCACTGGTCGTCGGACTGAACCACGAAGTTCCTACTTCGTCCAGTGGTTCGAGGCTTAGATGTGACACAGATCAGTCGGGCGCTGGCTCGACACCCGCGCGCTCAAAAGTTCCCGGGTAGCCCTGCAAAGCCTCCGAGGCACCCGCGGTGGTTAGGAGTCAAGTGAAAGGCGGGGTTTGTGCGTGTTTTGTTTTACGAGACGCTTAAGATGGACCCTAATGTGCTTCCTTCCCAAGGCAGAGAACTTGTGTGTCACCGGGGTGGCGTCTGAAAGGCGAACATCTCCACTACGGCACAAGAGCGACGCTGGCACACACACACGCACACCCGCGAAAGACACCCGGGGACTGGAACCGAGGAAGTGGAGTCCTGCGCCACGACGACTCTGCGCATGTGCTGGAGCGTGGGGGGAGGGGAGAGGTAGAAGTTTTCCGCATGCGCAACAGGGTGCGGGTGTGGGGAGGGCTGAGGGGGGGGACGGCGGAGACAGCTGTGGAGACAGCCCGCGTTCCCGGCATGCCCCGGGGCGGCGGGGTTGGCTCTAACGAATTTGAATGAGGAGCCTCGGCGCTTTCGGCGCCATTTTCGAGTGATGCCTCATCTCATCCATCTAGCGGGACGGAAGGGCTAACCTGTCCGAGCGTGGCGCGACGCGGGGATCGCGCCGGAAAATCCCCCAAAAATCAGCAAAAAAAAAAAATATAGAGATAACGGAAACCACGGGGCAGTCGGCGGAGCTCCGCCGGACTTGGCGCGGACGGTAAGAGCTGGAAGTAGCCAGAGCGGGTCTCCGGAGGTGGCAGCGGTGGGGACCGGCGGACCGTGAGGGGCGCAGGGACGGACCCCTGGAGCTGCCCTCACTTTGGTCGCGGAGACTTTCCTCTCCTTCCCCCCGAGATCGGGCCGGGGTCACTTGGGTGTCCGCGGGTGGGCGGCGTCTGGCTGACTGTGGCGGGAGCGCCGAGCGGCGGCGCTGGGGGAGGGGAGGCGCAGTTTGAGCGGGACGCGGCCCGAGCCGCCGCCGCCGCCGCGGCCGCCGCCCGCCCGCCCGACCTGTCAGCGCGACGGACCGGCCGGCCGGAGCGCTAGGCCCCTGACAGGCGCGCCCCTCCCCAGGGCCGTCGCCCCACGGGGAACTTGGGTCGCGGGAGCGGGGAGGGGGGGGGTTAGCTGCCCGCGGTACCCGGTGTGCACGGCGGAGCGCGGGGTTCGGGAGAGGCGGCCCCGGCCGGCCCGGGGTCGGATGCTGGGCACTGGCGTCTAGCCCGGTCATTTTGTCGTTGCTCTCCCGGCGGTGCCCCCCCTCCTCTCTCTCTTTCGGGAGGGGTGTGGGGGGAAGATGGGGCTTCGAGCTTGCGAGTCCCCCTTCGGTCGCGCTCGCCGAAGACTTTTCCTTCTCCAGCCCTTGAAAATGCGCGACTCAAGGAAAAGTGGTGTGAAAGTTGGTGTTTCCTGCCGACGAGCCCTTGCCCCGGCCACTTCACGGCAGTTTTGCAGTTCTCACCTTTTTTTTTTTTTTTTTTCCTTGGGAACTCTTGACGCTGAGGCGGAAGAAAGCGGGGTTGTCTTTCCCTTTCGGGGTTTCTTTTTTTCCTTAGCTGTTGGCTTCTTGTCAAACCCAGAGACGACCACTCCTGAAGCCCGTGACAGCTTCGACTTTAGGTACTCTCCAGGTCCTAGTCTTTGTGAAGAGTCCACATTAGCCCCCTGTGAGATCTTGAATCCCTTCCCTCCCCCAGAGCACCCCGAGATTAACCCTTTGCTGGTGTGCTAATGTGACGTTCCGCGGGAGGGTCGCACGGATCGGGGTCACGAAGGCTCTGGAGATGCTTCTGCAGTAGCTCCCCAGTTATTCGCAGGGAGGAAGGAGGCTTCCTGGGAACCTCGGTGACCTACTGTTCCGGGCAGGCCCCCTCCAGAGCTTCCTCCCTGTGGAATTTTCTCAAAACCGTGGACTTGGTGTATGTCTGTGAAGACGAGGGACCCGCCCTCATTTAGATCCTTTCCAGGAGAGGAAAAGCGCAATGTGGTGTTTTTCAAATCGTGTTTAACGGAGCTCCCCAGCGCCGGACTTCTTCCCCCCTGATTGGCTGGAAGGAAGCGGGCCTGGGGGGTTTGAATGTTGAACGCCGAGCTGATAATCCTCCACCTACGGGAAAACTGTGTTTAGTCAGAGAACTACTCAAATAGATCCAGAAAAGTCCAAACGGAGATTTTTTTAAAAATTGGATGTCTAATAGAGTTGTTTCTTCTGTAAAAGCCTTGCAGATGCTTCTGAAATGTGTATTGAAAAGTAAAACTAAAGAAGCAATTTTCAGAAAACTGTATTTCTGCTGTTGCAGTTAACAAGACATACTTCTCTCTGTTCTTCATTGGTTGAAAACTGCGTCCAAGGATCTACGCTGTTTTGTTTTTTCCTTTGGTAGAAATTTTTCGTCTTCGCCTTCATGTATTTGTTGGATGCAGATTATGGGAAAAGTGTTTCTTTGATTTTGATGAAAGTAAACTTTAAATTATCTGTTACACATTTTTCATAAAAATTGAATATATTCATAAAACTTTGCAAATCTATTTTAAATGTTTTTTCTAATTCAGCCATTCATTGCAGTGGTTAAAATTTTTAATTTACAAGACATTTATGTTTCTTAGTTGCTAATATAACAGGTAAGTAAGTATACACAGGTGAGCTTATATAATACATTATTACAGTTCTCTGACAAATTCATTATGAAGAAGTGTGTTGTATACAGCAGTGCACATGTGTTGCTTTATTTGATTGGTTTCAGTTAGTTTTTGTTTAGTGTTGCTTGAAACAACCGTCAATATTTATTACCCTGCTTGTCATTCCTTTTAGTTGCATCTTGATAACAGACGGTGTGGTTTGGAAAGAGTAGATGATTTTGAAAGAAATTTTTATATTTTATAAGTAATTGAAACTTTGAGACATGATTTCTAGTTTCACTTTAACACATATATATATGTTAGAAATATCCAAATGAAAACATTTTGATTTCTATTAATAAACACATTCTGTTTTGTATTACTTTCACAATAATTATTACTGAATCCACAGTTTTTTCCTGAATGTGTTTATTTTGGATTTTTCATAAAATTATCTATAAAATTTGATTTAATAAAATTACTGTCGAAGATCTCATTTCTATTCTACTTGTAATTATATCTCAAGTGCCAGTGCTAATGAGTTTTGCTTTTTACTGTTGGTTTGGTTTTGAATTTTAATTTTTATTCAAATTATGTGGCTGGGAGAGAATTACGGGAGTGGGGGAAAGCTTTAAATTCCCTCAAACCATACTTTTTGGCACTTTGGTTTATGGGGTTTGTTTTGTTTTGAGGGTGATGAATGAAGGCCTTTTTTTTTCCTTCTGTTTGTTTGTTTTACCAACTTTTTGAAATAAGTAATGGATCCTTTATTTAAACTAATTCACTTAAAGCTTTAGAATACACTAGCAGCTAAATAAATCCCACAACATTCCAAATATTTCTGTCTTTTATGTAATGCCAGATAGGAGGGAGAATTCTAGTAGGTATATACCCACTTATTTAAATGTTTATATGCAGTTATCTGTTTTACTATAGAAACTGATTTTTCTAATTTTCTATTCTGTTGTGAAGGCTGCAAAAGCCATTTATTACCACAGGAAAACAGCACTGGAGAATTCTGCTGCTGTAATAGTTCTCCTGGCGTTACATTTACATACTGTAGGGGAGAGGGAACAAAAGTACCAGTTTCCCTGGTAGCATTGATTTTCATTTGTTTGTTCTTTAAACTATTTCAAATTAAAAGTCTAATTTTAGATGATTTTAAAAAACTGTTGTCTTCATTGTACATTTACAAAATACAGCCTCGGGTTTCGTATCTGATTAGACTGGTATATGTTTTAATGTTTATCAGGAACCACAGCTAAGGATAAAAATTTCAAAGTAGTGTTCACATTCTGGATTCCATGTTTCCTCTTTTGTGTGCTGTTTTTTAATTTTGATTTCATAAAATCTGTGTACAGTTCTGTTTCTGTTATTCATGTATTTATTTATTTGTATGTAGTAACTATTAAGAATGTTGAAGAAACCTTCGGTATAGAAATACTGGTCAGTTAACTGAGTTTACAGAAAGAAAAAAATTAATATTTCTCAAATAAGCTTTCAACATTTATATTATAAAGTTACAGGTATGGAAATTTCATAAAAATCTCAAATCTTAAAATGTTTCTGACCTTAAAGAGACTTTTGTCTTTTTATTTTCTTTTGTTTAAATGACCCTTAATCCCTACATTGATTTTTTTAACCCCTTTTATGAGAAAGATAATTAGCATATTACAATTAGAACAACACATTTTCAAAGAATTGTAAGACTATACATAGTTTGTCCTTTTTATTTTTTAATTGCACAAATTTAGAAACACTGTATGCTTTGCAATTAATCTTGGCATATAATTAGATTTCAAACTAGGACTTGCTGTAACTTTGTGGTCTTAAATCTCATAAAACCAAAGGAAATCAGTAATAAAATAACACTTTATTTCAACTAAGTGTTGAAAATGAGATTAAGAATTTTAAGAGGTTACACTATTAGAACTTTAAAACTAATAGTTTGTATTAAGCGTGATATCTATTTTAAAATGTTACTAATATATAATACCTGATTGTTAGTGTGTACAAATGCTCACAAATTATATAAATATATACTTTCTGATACGTAACTTTTTTGCTTATTTTTCTTGCCTGAATAAAAAGATGCTTTAAAGGATTTTTCTGTGAGACAGGTTTCAAGTAATGGAGTTAACAGTAAATATGTACGTGTGTGTGTGTGTGTGTGTGTGTGTGTGTGTGTGTGTGTGTGTGTGTTTGAAACTTTTTTTGAAGTTGTGAGCTTTGTGTGCTTTTATTTAAACCCATCTTAGTTCACCAAAGAAAGGTTACACAGGAAAGTATAAAGAGTAAACTGTGATAGATTTGAGTTTTACTTTTGGAGAATTTTCTTTTAGTCATATACATTAGATTTTATATCCAAACTTCTCTTGCATCTTATTTTTACACTGCTTCAAAACATATAATACTATATTAAAATTTAACATTTAATTTTCTATTGTTTTCTTTGTTATTTTAAATTTGTGATCCTATATTTCAAGTCATTCAAGTGTTAAAAAAAAACTTTCTTTTGAAAAATATTAGGCAAAAAATTCTTTAATTTTTCGAGATAAGATATATTTGAATTGGTGTTTCTTAGACATAAGATGATGTGGGGCTTTTATTTTATTTTTCTCATTAAACAACCAAATATTTAGCAACAGAAGAATAAAGGAGCTTTTGGTTTTCATTCTTGATTTCTTTCTTCAGCCATTCTTAAGTAAAAGTAGGAAACTCCTACAAAGCATTCTGGTTCATATGTAGTACATTTATCCCTTTGGTAATTTAATAATTTGCTATTTTAATGTACTTGTCATTTAAGTCTTTCAGATCCAGAAAGGTGAACCCAATGGGGAAAAAAAAAAAAAGAAATGAAGTTGCATTTCACCTCTGTTTGAAAGCATTAAGAGACTAGTCTAGTATGGTCCATTTATTTTAAAAATTTAAAATTGGTTAGAACTGTAATATTAAAATATTTGGAAATGTTCACTCACATATAGCAAGACTGAAGTTGAGAATAATGGTAATTTGTCATCATTGATACATTTGGTAATTTTAGAGCAAAGTTAGTCAAATTTTATCTCTATCCCTGGTATAATTTTTAAACTCTATGGGTTTTAGAAACACAAAGAATATTTTTTATAATCTTCCTTAGTCTTTTCAGAGCTACCTACCTATGCATATTTATCTTTGCTCCTTTGAAAATGAATGTCATAAAGAGAAATGAAAGCAGAAACTTATCTGATTTGTTTGAAGAGGCTTGGGGTGATAATGCATATCACAGGTGTTCTTAACTTATTTTCTGTTCGAAAAATATTTTCATAGTAGAGATTCTTTCTTTAAGCATTGCAATATTTTCAAGATTTGACTGTTCAGAGATCAGCTAGAACTACAAGAGATATATCTGTTGAGTGTCTTTATATAATAATACATGACATTTTTATTGCAGATTTTAACCTTTAGAAGAGAACCAATTCTGGAAAACAGCCTAACTTTCTTTGACTGAATACTGACATCATGAATTGGAACGTGATAGAGGATTAAGGTATACTAGTGTTTTTTTGTTTGTTTTTGTAAGACAAGGTCTTAACTCTACAGCCCAGCCTGAACTTACTGTGTCTCCTAAGCTGGCCTGGAACTTCTGGTTTTCCTGCTCTACCCTCCTCCTTAGTGCAGGAATTGTAACTATGTGTCATTGTTTCTGCTCTGTACTAATGAATTTTCAAAACCTATATGTCTTGGTAATATAATTGGACTTGATAGTAATGCTGAAACGTTTAAGTGATCTAAAATAAATACAGAATAAATAGAAATCTTGTAAATTGGCTGAATCTAAGTGTCTTGCTTGTTAAAATTCCAGATTTTTAAGAATATAATCGATATTTTTATAGTGCTATAGTAGATCCACCTGAATTTATCCCCTCCCCCGCAAAAGCATACGTGATGTTTTATTTTTGTTTTTTGTCTCTTTTTCCTAAGGGTGTTACTACAGTTGCTATGAAAGGTATTTAATTATGTAGTCAACTTTGTTCTTACAAAATGAAGTGTTTTAAGTCAAGTGGAATTTAGTACTTGGCTGTTTGACAAGTGGAGAAATAGGTAGAGCCTAAAAATTAGATAAGATTACTGAAAATATTTTAAGAAAATTTGAAGTATTCCAAGTATTGTTCTAACCAAAAGTCCCAATTTGGTTGAAACTGAAAAACCTACTTTCTTAAGCAGAAACAGATATCTTATCTTACTCATAGATACTCAATACATTGTTAATATCAAAAGTTACACCACTCTAATGATAAAATTATAGAAAGCTTAAACTTCTGGTGACTATTATCTTAACCTCCAAAATACTTATCATAGTCCATTTTTCTAATGTTTATTTTACTTGATTTTTATAGTTTTAGTTGAGCATTTCAGATAGTATTCAGCTTAAACAATTTTTGTTTCCTAGATGGTAATCTAGTATAATAAAAATGAATTTACTGAGCGTTATTAATAAATATTACTTGGTTAGTTTTTTTCTAGTGAAATGTTAACCATAAGTTTTAATAATATTTGCTAAATAAAATAAGAGTTGCTAAAATATAACTGTAATTTTCTTTAGAATCTTTTAACTAAAAATATGTAAGTAACAAATAGAAAATCCCAAAGGCTTGTTTTCACAAGAATGTAATTTAATATTAAGAGTAAATTATAATTTTCCTGCTCATAAAATTACTTTTAACTTTAAACAGTGTAAACATTTTAGAACAAATTTTCAGGTGTGTTTAAGAATGCTAGAATATCGAGATAAATTACTCAAAAGCTAGAATTTGATAGTTTTATATTATGAGATAGAAAATCCAGAAATGCATATCTGTTAATAGTTGAGGTGAAATAGAAATGTTGAAACTAAATAGAAATCAGAGTTTAAATAAGGGTGAATTTCTGGTACTTTGTTACATCGATGTCAAATTATATGGTGATAGTTTCAGATAAATACAGAGTATAGAATGTCTTTATAATTTTGATCTTAAATATTCTGTCAAAACAGTTTTAATGGGTGAAAATTTAATAAAAACTCTTCCCCTCTATCTTAACCAGTTATTCCAGGTTAGAGAGTATTAACATGAAAATGGAGTGTCTGAAAAAAAAAAAATAGGTTTAATTTATCACTTTTAATCCAGATAGTTGACAGAACTTTAATGCGTTAAATGAGGGAGAAAGCAATATATGAGTTTATAGTGTAGATAAAGATAAAATGAACAGTTGTTCCGAATGTAGATTTCAAGATTTATGATAACCTGAGGTTTTCAGAATTTACTATTTGAACACAAATATTTGACATTATCATGTTATTCTCTTTACAGTTATAAAACAAAACTGGCTTATGATCATAGGAATTTAGCTTGTTAAATAATTTAGTATCTAAAAACAGTATAGATATTAAAAGTTTTCTTATGGTTGGTTACTTTTGATAGAGTAAGAACCTTTAACTTGGCTAATTATAAAAGCTGTTACAGTTAAGTATGATTAGGTGTCATTTAACCACCTTTTAAAGGATATATAAATACTTCAAATTTGCTAATCGATCCAATTCTCTCTTAATACATAGTTTATTACAGAAAGAGATTTATTGTGTTGATTTAAATTTTTTAATTAAAATTTTTCCCCAATGTTAGAGTTACATCTCGAGTACAACATTTATACTTTCAGTTAAAGGCATTATCAGGGTTTCAGGAAAAATAATTGCCCTTAAAATACAGTTGTACTATCATTGTGTCTCTCTTACAGAAGTATTTACCTTAGGGTAAAAAAAACAAACAAAAAAAAAATTTTAATAATCTAGAATGGGGCTAATTTAACATCTGTTGAAGGGTCTTAAATTATTAACTATGATTATATAATGCTAGTTTATAAACATGACTTACAGTTAAGCTGTTTGTAAGTGAATTCAAGTTTTCTTTGCTAGAGATTTTAAAGTATTGCAAAGATTTGCTAAATAATAGACACAATTAACTTAAACATTTTAAATGTTTATTTGAAGCAGTTTCCTACATGTATATATTTTATGGTTTTCCAAAAATAACAAATATTACCAATTTATTTGTATTGGTTTTCAAGTAAGGCCTAATGCATCAGAACTGATACTTTCTCATCGACATTTTTCAGTAGGCAATATTCAATTAATTTTAAGGCTTTAAACTTCTTAAAAATATGGTTTTGAAGTAGAATTTCTGTTCTCAGCACTTTGAACCACACTGGATAGATAGTTAATATTACTTTGCTATTTTGATAGAATCATTTGAAAGAATGGCATGTTTCAAATGTGATTTCTGCAGTTGATCAATCTATTACTATTTCTATATGTCTAAGTTTCATAAATTAAATTTTAAATTCCTTTCATATTAAATATATTCAAAATTACCTTGTTAATCCTGTGAGGTTTTTTATATATTTTATTTCTAAATTTCTTCATTGACAACTAAATGGAAAAGTTTTTTTTATTACTTTTGGTAAAAGATTGTAGTTTTTTCTTGTTTGTTCTTGCAAAATACCTAAATTTACTATATTGCTACTATTTCATACTAGTGTTCAAGACTAGGTATTATTTAAATTTAATATCTAGTTCTAATCTGTTACTTTTTTGTTTTTTAATAATAATTCAAACTTTTATGTTTTACTATATTTCTGAAGCAGTGCTTACAGTGGTTGAAAGATGACTTGCACTAAAGTTGTAGATCTGTAGACAGCATTTTATTATAGTTAAAGCATTTTAACAATAAACATTTCTGTTTCTCTTACAAATTGATATTATGGGCTTAACTAAGGCTTTACCTCTGTAATACACATAATATACATTTAAGATAGATTATACTTGACATTTTTTGATTAGTTGTGATTTTTAAAATTTTATTTTATTACTGTGTATATGATGAGGTGGTGTATGCACAGAATTCAGAGAACAGCCTTCTGTCAAGTCTCTTCTTCCACCTCAGTGTGTTCCAGGAATGAAATTCATATATTGTCAGGCCTGCATTGCAGGCACTGCTACCCACTGAGCCATATTGCCAGCCTCAGTTGTGGTTTTTGTTAACTTTTAGGCTAGGTCTAGGAAGTATTATAGCTTGGTGGTAGAGCACTAGGCTAGCATGCCATGGACTCAGAAAAATTCATGAACTACCAAAGGGGGGAAAAATCATTGGCTGAACTCTTAATGCTTTGTTTATTATTTACCATTCTAGAGATTGAACCAAAGGTCTTGTGCTAGCATACTCTCTACCACTGAGCTATTTACCCTTGGATCCTCAGGGGCTAGGGGGCGTTGTTCTTCTTGTTTTTCTAAATAATATCTGAAGTCAGCATATGATAGTGATTCAGTACATGGTGCTTAGGAGGGAACTAGGGATATTTTGTGAGCAAAAGTACAATTTTCTTGATTAGAATTTGTACAACTAACGAAGTTATTCTCAGCGTTCACTCTTGACAAATGGTTAAAACTTTTCAGAGAGTTTTGGTAATTGAATAGTTAAATGTAGCCTTAGAAGCTGAAATTGCTATGTTATTAGCTTTTTTAGAAACATTGTAGGTTCCCTCTCTAACCAAAAATATAAATTTTGTCTTTTTTTTCTCTCCACCTTAACCTTTTTAAATTTCTTCTTAAATAATAATGCAAGTGGACCTGGCAAGTGAATTGTACTGAAGTACTTTTTTTTCTTGGAGTTAGTTTCCTATGCTTTTCTTGAGTGGTGCTTTTTAAACAGTAGGAGCATCAGTGGTGAAGAAGTAAGTGTCACCACCATAGCAGTTGTTCTTGTCCCTTGTAAGAACTGGAGTTAGGGAGTCACTGCTGCTTGTCAGCTGGCTCTTGTGCAGAGTACTGTCAGTGTGTGATAATAGTGGCCAAAGAAGTTTGCACCCAAGTGGAAAGTTTTCCATGTGTGGTTTGCAGAACAGTCTCTTTGAAAGATACTTTCTTCCCAGTGCACCTTTAAGAGGATAGTAAATATTTGTGGTTCTTGGACCTTTTTTTTTTTAACTGTTTATTCAGTGGTGTTGTCTTTAATTTTTATTCAGGAAATTTCATCTGTTAGAGTTGAAAAATTCCTGAAATATGTGTGCCATACTTCTTAATTTTAAGCTAATAGAATAGGAAAACTTATTAAAGTAATTAGGTTGCTGATGCCATAAATTCAGATATATATTTGAGAAAGAAAACTTATGGTCATAGCAGGAGTATTTCTTTCACTTTGAGGACATATTATCTTCCTTTTATAGCCTCATGAAGAAGGCTGAGTTTTTGTTAGTTTCATTATAATAAAACATTCTATATTTCATGTTGTCAGTAATTAGAACCAACATAGACCATAGGTGAAAACCCTTAAACTATTTTATATTCTAGTCATGCTTTGATGAGTTCTTAAAAAGATACTATGTCATATTCTACATCTTTTAGAAATCATTTTGTAATTTCAAGTAATAAAGTTTTGTAGAGTCATATACTTCTATTTGTACAAATTTTGCATAACCCACATATGTTTTTCTCCCTTTGTATAATTACAGTTCTAGATAAGTGAATATTGGATCTCTGTTAAAGTTCTTGTTTCATTTATAAGACTTTGCTAGAAAACTACAAGTGACGTTTAGTTTTGTGTTAGTACCCTAATTTAAAGTCTGATATTTGCAGTTGTATTTCTAAAAGATAATCATTGTTGCTCCTTGGTTATTGTCATTAAAATCACTTTTGATTCATCCCTATGCTTAATGTTTGCTTTACCAGTTAGTAAACTCAGAATATTATTTCTTTGGTATTACTAACAAAAATGGCTTTTGTCATATTGTATGTTTATTTATCTGAATTAATAATTGAGACCACAGTCTATTCTGGCATTGTGAAATTAAGCATATTCAATTGTAAATTGAAATTGCTTTTTTAGGTTGCTACTGTTTTTAATATGTTGATGTAGTTTGACATATAGACATATTGATATTGCGCATGTTTAACCTATAAGTTAGCTGCATAGTCCTCTGTTGAAAATATCCTCCACTCTGATTGACTCCTGCTGAATGTCTGTGGACTGACTACTAGAATGAGCTAAAGTAAAGCATTTTTCCTGATCTGCTTAATCAGAATTTCTTGTCCTAGACATCCACAATGTATACTTTTTACAAACTCTAAAGGATTCCCTCCCTCCCCCTTTCTCTTTTTTTTTTTTTTTCGGGGCAGTGGCAGGGGTGGGAAGGATTGTTCATACCAAACCATTTACATCTGGCCCATCCATCATCTCCGAGCTATTGCTTATCTTGGATCTAACAAAGTTCAGTATCTAATTAGGAATCTTATTTCTACAACACTTCTGAGTGTTGGTATTTCCTCAGTCATATAAAGAACAATCTGTTTTCAGAACTTTTGTTTTTGTGAAACTGTTTTGGGACAAATTTTGTCCCTATGTTAGATACATACTTGAGAGCAGAAGAGATGAATCACTTGAGAACTGTTGGCTGGAGAGATGGCTCAGCTGCTTAGAGAGAGCACTTACTACTCCTGCAGAGAACCCAGGTTCGGTTCCCTGAACTCACATGGCAGCTCACAGCCCTAGTTCTAAGGAATCTGACATCTGGCCTCTGTGGGCACCAGCCATGCAAACCGTGGACAGACATACATGCAGGCAGAGCACCCATACACATAATAGATGTCAAGAATAAGATAAAATAAAAACTCAACATTAAAAGGTGTTCATTTTTACACAGAAGTAGATACTTTTCTTAAATGTATGTTCAAGTGTTGGGGAAAATACAAAAATTTCTGTCTAGTTTGTGGAGCACTTGGTAGTGTCATACTACAGTTGAACTTATAGTAGACTCCCATTATACAATGTGACATAGTCCTATATACTGCATACCCATTAAAATAAGAGTTGTGTATATTATTCTGAATACCTGTATTTAGCAAAAAAATAAACATTTGAGGAAAATATGTATGTGTATAACAGTTAAATTTGTAGTTAGAGTAAAAAGCATGCATGAGAAATAAATACCAAATTCAAGATTGTCATTACATCTTAAGAATGGAATGAGATTAGAAGTTGGCACATCAGGATATTTATGTATAATTGGGATATTGTTTAGAGTTCAGTAGAGCTGCATTTGGGGTGGAGATTCATGTCAGGGATAGATTCATATTGGCATTATTGGAAAGGGGATTGGTGGATTTTGAAATATATTATTTTGAAATAAAAAGAAATGCTGACCCTTTTGCAATAAATATGCACTTAGAATGTGCTAGTAAAAGCATAAAGATTTTATGTATTCTTTGTATGCTATATCATGTAATAAGTACTTGTATATAGTTTGTTGGCATATTCCAGTAATCCTAGCACTTGGGAAGATTAGGCAAAAGGATCCCAAGTTCAAGGCCAGGCTGGGCCATATTAACAAGACTGTCTCAAAAAAATAGAAGCACAGTGTATAATGTTTCACAGAAGTAAAACATTGTGACCAATTGAAGTTACTAGGATGTTTTAAAAGCTAGGCTGTAGTATTTTCCTGCTATGCTTCAAGGGCTCTGAATCCTTTCTCTTAAAAGTAAAGTACAGCCATGAAAACAATTTCTTTATCACTGCTTTCATTTATAGTTTTTCTAATTTTTTCACTTACATTTTACTTCAGACAATTTCTGAACATTATTTTCTTTTGTTGTGGTTATAGCATAATGTTTTATTTCCACTGTTTTTTTTTCAATGCATTTTAAACTCTGTGGTTTGCTACATTGTATTAGAGTTCTTATAATAGGGAAGTGTGTAAACTTTTGTGTGTGTAGTGGGGGTACTGTGAGTGGAGCAAAGAAGCAAGGAAAGTATCTTGGGATGTGATCTTGAATTAATGTAAAATACCTGGAATTTTATGATGTTCTCAGAAGCTCAGCATACTCCAAGTTAGACACTTAAAGCAGCAGTGTTTAGCTACACTTGACATACTTGAGTTTTAAATATTCAGAAGATAGTTTTAGTGGGAAAGCACATTTTACAGACTTAATGACAGTGCACTGGATTGAAATTGAAAACAACTGCTGCTGGCAAGTTCTAATCTGTGATTATTGTGTAATGTATAAGAATCAAAAAACAGAGCCGGCAGTGGTGGCGCACGCCTTTAATCCCACCACTTGGGAGGCAGAGCGAGGCAGATCTCTGTGAGTTCGAGGCCAGCCTGGTCTACAGAGCAAGATCCAGGACAGGCACCAAAACTACACAGAGAAACCCTGTCTTGGGGGGGAAAAAACAACAGGGGAAAAAAAAAAAAGAATCAAAAAACAGTGATTGTTGACATTTGTTGAAAATGTTTTTGCTTATGTAATAAGCTCAAATTTTAAAGTCTAAACTCTTTTTTCCTAGGTTTAACAATGATAAATGAAGATATTACTAAAACAGCCTGCTTAGTAGCTCAACAATTATTTTGTAAGTATTAGCTCCCAGCTCCCTCCTCAGTGACCTACCACCATTACTACAAAAACTGTTTGCTATCATGTTTCCAATCATTTCTGTTTATTTTTCTATCTATCATAGAATAACTTAAATCTCTCCTTAGCTCTCTATTCACTGAAGTTTGATATTAATTTATTTTAGAACAAGAATGGCTTCATTGCCTTAGGCAACTTTACTAGTGTGTGAAGTATTTTATAGAAAGGCCCTGTTATCTCCTAGTCTGAGAATCATAATATTAAATCGTTTCTCTAAAGTTTACAAATAAGTAAAGATCTTTTTTTAAGGCTTAAATATTTTTATTTTATGTGTGTGTTTGGCTGCATGTGTATATATGTACTGTGCCTGGTGCCAATGGAGGCCAGAAAAGGGCATTGGATCCTTTGGAACTAGAATTATAGGATATTGGTTGTGAGCCACCATATGGGTGCTGGGAACCCTGGTATCTACAAGAGCAAGAAGTACTTAACCAAGGAGCCATCTCTCTAGCCCCAGTAATGGTATATTTTATTTTTATCATTATTCAAGTTTATTGATCTTAAAGCTTTATAGCTTGAAAGTAGCCTCTTGAGAAATATTTTTTTTTGCATTAACTTGAGACTTCTTTGTAGATGTAACCAATCGTCTTATTAAAATAAGAAACACAGAACCAATGTAAAAGAGAAAGCCGAGAGGTCAGAGCTCAGAGCTAAAATCTTACCTCCTGCAGTGCTCCTAGCTTCCCTGAGAGAGAGCTTCTTCCTATTTGTCTGTCTTTAAATAGTCTTTCTGTTCTGCCTTCTCATTGGTTGTAAACCCAACCACATGACTGCCTCGTCACTGCCTGTAAGTACCGCCCTCCAGGTCTTAAAGGCGTATGTCTCCAATACTGGCTGTATCCCTGAACACACAGAAATCTATCTAGCTCTTCTAACCACCACGCTCTTGCTATGGCTCTAATAGCTCTGACCCCAGGGCAACTTTATTTATTAACATACAATTAAAATCACATTTCAGTACAAATAAAATATCACCATACTTCTTTGTGAGAAGCTTTTTACATTTAGCTTTTAAAACTTCAGGAGATAGGGAAAACAGCAAAGGCAATCCCTTTTCTGACTGCACACACACACATACACACATTTGCACACATTGAAATTCTTCCTGACTCTTTTTGAAAAGTTTATAAATTACAACAGAATAATTCTAATAATTCAGTTTAGCTGAAATTAATATATCTCTAGAAAAACTGGCATATTAAGTCATGTTAAATGCACACAGATAATTATTTCTGTGGAAGTATTCAAGACTCTAAAATTAACAAAAAATTTATTTCCATCTACTTGAGCTAATTTTGCATCTCTCAAAAAAACTCAGACTCACATTTCTGTTCCTAATGATGCTAAGGGTTAAGTGACCCATTTAGATGAAAGTTAGTGCTTCAGATGCTTCCCTTTCATCCTTTCACACATGGCATTAGTAATCCAAAACCTGTGTATGTTAGATGATCAGCCATTCAACTCAAGTAGTGAGAATGGGTTTTTTCGGGAGGAGGGAGGTACATAGGAGAGGTAAGATAAATAAATACTGTAAACTTTGTTTACTAATAGCAAAATGCCACAGGGTTTTTTTTTCTTGTAAAATTTTCCCTTTCATATTTTTATCAGTATGAAAATATTTGCAAATCCCTAAAGAATCCTATACAACCTGGGCTTGGGTTCCTTAATTGATCCTTTGGAATCCAGCTTCAGCCTCTCTTCCACTTAAGTTACTAAAACAGGTTTTCTAGTTGAACTATACTCCTACTGTAGACTCCTACTGTGACCTACTTTACGTGACATTGTGTGGTTTTGTGTGCCTGTGCCCACCTTTCTCTTTTAGTGTTGGTTTAATACCATGGTTTCTTCTAACATAGTAATTTCTTTTAAGCTATTCCTTTATGGAGTGTGTGTAAGAGAAGGGTGTTTTTTTTGTTGTTGTTGTTGATAGTGATGGTTTCTTTCTTTTCTTTTTTTTTTTTTTTTTTTTTTTTTTTTTCTGTTTTCTTGCAGTGCTAGAGATGGAGCCCAGGGCCTTCCAGGAACCAAGGCAAGCACTTTACCTCCCTAGCTCTTTATCTGTGGAATATGGATGTCCTAGAAGTGGCATAATGGTGTTAATATGTTAGGTGCTCTCAACTGAATAATGGTAGTATTTTGCATTCATTTTTTTAAGTTGCATAAAGAGTTTTCTTTCCAGTTTAAAGTTCTAGTAGAAAATTTTTGTTGCTTAAGAAATTCAAAAAGTCATTGATTTCTCTTTTTCTCATTGCTTTTTCTTTTTGTAAATGCTTTTATTTCCCACATTGCATTTTTAGCTACATAAACTTAAATTATCTATTTATATAATGCAAATTTAAAATATATTATTTGAGGGGCTGGTGAGATCGCTTTGGTTAAGAGGGCCCATGTTTGGTTCCCAGAGCCTACATCAGGCAGCTCATAACAAACTCCAGGGAACCAGCACTCGCTTTTCTGCAGGCACCCACATACTTGTGGCGTACTTCACATACACATTCACATAAAAATTCATTTAAAAATACATATCATTGATAGTTTAAAATCTTGGACTGCATGCTGTCCACATTTAAGAATATTATGCTAGGTGAAGGTGGTGCACACCTTTAATCCCAACACCCAGGAGGCAGAGGCAGATGAATCTCTGTGAGTTCAAGGCCATCCTGGTCTACAAAGCAAGATCCAGGACAACCAGGGCAAACTACAGAAACCCTGTCTTGAAGAACAAAAAACAAACAAAAAGAATATTACAACTATCTTTTTAACATAAAACAGTAGAAATACTAAGATATTGACCTAATAAACAAAATATGAAGAAAAATTCACATTCAGTCCTGTCAGTATTGATAATCTTGTAATCTAAGACAGAAACCAATTACTTCTTAATTCAGGAAACCTCCTCAGTTTGACTACTCTCAGACACTATGCTTGTAAAAATAAAAAGGTAGAACAACTTCCCATGTAGAAAATACGTCAGACTAACAATAAAATAGCAGTGATACACAATCATAATCAGTTTTAAAAGTATTGTCAGTTGTTGAATTAATAATAGAGAGAGAAAATATATATAGAGAGAAAAGGAATATTTTCATTATTGGAATTAGAATCAATGATATGGCAAGTGATGAAATTTTTATTTTCAGTAAAAAATTAATTTTGTAATGATTTATAATAGATGGGCTGAAAATCTTATTATTTTTAATTGTGATGTAAATTTTTTGTATAAACTGCTGTTTGTCATGCCACTTAGGAGGAAATTTTACCTATCTTAAGTAGTTTCTTTAAAAGGAACTGTTTCTTAGGAGTGTATGCCAAAAGTGAAAAACATAGTTGCATATTTTGGAGTTGAATTAGTGGTGAAAGATGGCAGATACTATCATAATTGAGGGTAGAAAAGGATGCCTTATATACCTACTGATAAAATACCTCACTATTAATTTAGTAAGAATGTAAAATCTAGATTCTGGAAGTTATATATTGCTTTAAATTCATGGGCATAGGAAAAATTCACAGTGTTCTCTAATTTTTTTTTAGTTGTTGAAAAGTATTAGTTTTGAGAATTAGAAAAGTTTTAACTCAATGCCAGATATTCTTTGTCCTCCAAGCCTTTAATATTTGATGTATAAGTATTTAAAACAATGATTATTTTAAATCTTGACCTTTTTACTTGATGATATTTCTGTTCTCAACAAAATGGCAACCTTGAAATTTAAGTTTTAATACAAATTATGGGCTCACTTTTTCCCACTCTGAACAACTTTTCAGCTTGTACAAAGTTTCAGATAATAGAATTTATTCATGAGGTTACTTTGGATATTAGAAAGGTTAAAATGGGGTCTGGAAGTGTAGCTCACTTGGTAGAGTACTTACCTAGAGCATGACACTCTGCATTTGATATCTACACCAAGTAAACTGGGTAGAGTGGTGCACACCTATAATCCCAGCAGTAGGTGGAGGAGGGCAGGAGAAACAGAAATTAAGATCATCCTTGACACTTAGTAAAATTGAGGACAGCCTTAGTTACATGATACCTTGTCTGGAGGGAGGGAAGTAGGGGCGTTTAAGATACACCACAGGTTTGAATTTTAGTGGTGTATGTGTTTCCTCCAAGTTCTTACTTAAAAACAACTTCATAGTATGTAGAACCTTATTCTTAGGCCCTCGATCAGTGTCCCAAAACAGTTTTTACATCTTTTCTGAAGGCTGAACATACCCAGGTCTGTTCATGGATTCTTATAGCATCAGTTGTGAGCTATAAATATCATGGGTACTCTACTTTGATCCTGCTCCATTTTATAGCAGCCTTTTAAAACCATTTGTAGAAGTAGAGCCAGTATAGTCAATGTAGCCAAGGTACAAGATCTTTTATAAATATGGTACTTTTAGAGCAGGCAACAACACTAACTCTGTTATTAACTGTGTTAGTGTAACATTGAATTTGTCAGAAGTGCATACCTTACTGAGAATTTAGGTTGAACAGGCATCTAATGAACATCTAGTCACTACTAAATGTGCTCATATAAGTTTAAGGGATACAATTTAAATGAGGTAAGCATTTGCCACATTTTACCCAAGAAGTACCAAAACAGGGTCAGTGTACTGACTAACTTAGCCATGATAAAGACTCCTAAAAGAAAGAATGCCAGGGTTCTGCCCTCACAGTCTGTATTCTGTCATTATGCTCTAAGACATTATGTTGCTTATTATATTAATAATTTTTAAAAAAATTCAATAACTGACCCATTATTCTGGTTCAGTCAACATGCCTAAAATCTCTTAAATATGTTGTGAAGTGCTATGCTTTGTGGAAACGATGAATTAATATTAGAAGTCTTATAAGGTAAAAAAAAGTAAATATTTTTAAACAAAAATATTAATGGAAAATAGAGTTGAAGGGAAAAATTGGACAATTTGTGGTTTGCTCTGTCTTTCTAAATTTTTTTTTTAAATTTATTATGTATATAGTATTCTGCTTGCATATATGCCTGCACACCAGAAGAGGGCACCAGATCTCATTACAGGTGGTTGTGAGCCACCATGTAGTTGCTAGGAATTGAACTCAGGACCTCTGGAAGAGCAGCCAATGCTCTTAACCTCTGAGACATCTCCCCAGACCCTGCTGTTCTTTTTTCTTATAAAAAGAACATTAATTTTGGGTATTTAAAGATTCTCATATATTCATATGTATAGTTAAGTTGGCTTCTTAAGCAGGACATTTAATTTACCTATTTTATCTTACCTTTCAGAGTGACTTAGTTTTTCTTCTAAGAACGTAAGTAAAATGTTGAACTATATCAAAAACCAACAAAATTAGGAGTCCTTAGGCCAGAATATAAACCACTGAATTTGAAATTATAACCATTGAATAAAGGTAAAGAACAAAATCTTTTTTTCAGTAACTTTTACCTTTAACCTAATGTAATAATTTTTATACCTTTTCTTTTAGCTGGCACACTTGAAAACAAAGATTTAAGGACTTAAGGATAGTATGATATTTCAAGTGACCTAAGGTATAGAAATGGAGAAATGGAATGGGACATACTATGATTGCTACCCAGCTAGTCCAGTTTGATGGAAAATTTGGTATGAAATGAAATAGTAAAAATAGTTATTTGTCACGAGATGGAGTAAGATCCTCATTAAAAGGGAAAGACAGCCTTTTAATAGTGTTGGGGAAACTAGGTAATCACACAAAATAGAATGAAGTTAGACCTTATTACCATGCATAAAAATTCATTCCAAATAAGTCAAAGACTAAACAAAAAGTCTAAAATTAAAATTCCCTTAAGATAACTTAATGTTGCTGGCCGGTGTTGGCATAAGCCTTTTATCTCAGAGGCATGAGGAGGCAGAAGTGGGCAGATCTCTGTGAGTTCAAGGCCAGTCTGATCTACAGAGTGAGTTCCAGCACAGCCAGGGCTACACAGAGATCCTGTCTGAAGAATGAATGAATGAATGAATGAATGAATGAATGAATAGAAAAGTAAGAGCACCATCTCCCACAAGACATACTTTAACTTCCATACATGGATATGGTGGTGACATTCACACCCACACACAAATAAATGTAGTTTACACACACACACACATACACACAGGAAACTGAGGCATAGAGAAATATGGTCCCCAGAGATGGTGTCTCATGCATGTAGTGCCAAGTTGCGGGGGCAAGGCTGAGGCAGGAGGATTGCAAGTTTCAGGCCACCCTGGGTTACTGAGTAGGATCCTGTTTCAAAAGAACAAATTAACAAGAAAAATTACATAAAGCTTCAAAATGAGAATAAAATTGGAGACTGAAGAAAGTACTCAGTGTATAAAATGCTTGCTGCGCAGAGGACCTGAGTTTCGATCCCCAGAACCCACATAAGCCAGATGCAGTAGTGCATGCTAACATCAAACAAGAGAGAAGGGGAGGGAGGACAGATACCTGAGGTTGTCTTCTGACTTCCACTTGTCTACAGTGGTGCACACATACATACATCACAAATGACACTTAAAAAAAATTGCTTAGACATTTAGAGCATTTTCTGTACTTGCGGAAGACCCAGCTTTCCTTCCCAAAACACATCAGGTGGCTCACAACCTCCTATAACCATAGTTCCAAAGGATTAGGCATCTTATTCTAACCTCAGGCTCTGCCCCTACATGGCACATAAACAGACAAACATGCACACATATGTAAATAAAGCTGGAGAATAATAAAGCATTTATTGTATAAGCAAGAAGACCTCAGTTCAGTCTCCAGCCCTAGGTAGAGCATGGTAAGTTGGTTATGGTAACATACGTCTTTACACCCAGGAATTATAAAATAAGATTCTAGTACATGCTTTAGAATAAATCTTTTAAAATTTGCATAAGTGAAGCAACTCAAGTATAAATTACTCTTGACATTAATTGTAGGATGTGGCAAATTTAGGAGACAGAAAAGTTAATTTCTTTGGACTAAGACATAGGAATGGACAGTTGGTGTTTAATGAGTAAGGTACATCAGTTGGAGGTGAAAAATTTAATAGGGTTGACAGTGTTTGGAGTATGAATGTACTTAATCCCACAAAACTGAAATCCTTAAAATGTATAAACTGCTAAATTTTGTTATACATATTTGACTAGTTTTTAGAAATAAAGGGCATTTCTTGCTGTGAATTTTTTTAATTTATAAAACATAAGCATGAATGTGAATACTCATATTTTGTTTCAAGTTTGACTGTCTTAGCTTAAAAATAGATTTTACACACAAAAGATGGACTTGACATTGGAATAATCATTTAATGTTTATATGTAATGTACAGGGACAAAGAACAATATATGGAGGGAGGTTGATATATGTTTGTAACAGTGTCTCACATAGCTCAGGATGCCCTCGGGCTTAGTAACCAAGGATGACCTTGACATCTTGATCCTCACTTTTTTTTTTTGTGCTTGTGGCTCGTTATACTTTTGAGACAAGGTCTCACTATGCAGATAAGGCTGGCCTTGAACTCCCGATCCTCCTTGTCTCTACCTACCTGATCCTCACTCTTTTATCTCCCAAGTGTTGGGATTATAAGGATGAGTTACCATGTCTTAAATCAATATATGGCTTTGAACACATTTAGTTCATGATGTTGTCTTATAATTTAGGTCATTCTAAATCTTTTCTAAAGAGAAACTGTGTTTTATACAGTATTGTACCAACTGCAGTGTAACAAATGGGATAGTGGTAACATAGAGTAAGGTGTTCAATAAAATAAGTGAAAAATAGCCATATATGTTTAAAATTTAACAAGATAGTAGGTTTGAGAAGAACCTAAAATTTCTTGGAACTGATTGTGCTGATTAATTTGGCAACTTACAAATAGACATCTAGAAAGGGGGAATCTCAGTTGAGGAATTGCCTTCATCAGATTGTCCTGTGGACATGTCTAGTGAGCGTTTTCTTGATTAATGCTTGATGTTTGAGGACTCAACTCCTGTGGGCAGCATCACCCCTGGGCAGATGGTCCTGGGTGGTATAAGAAAGAAAACAGTGCAAGCCAGTATGTAGCATACCTCTATGGCCTTTGCCTTCATTTCCTGCCTCCTGGTTCCTGATTTGAGTTCTTGCCCTTCATGATGGACATTAGGTTGTAAGATGAAATAATCCCTTTCCTTCCCAAGTTATTTTTGATCGTGGTGGTTTTCACAACAATGAAAAGCAAACTAAGACTGAAAAACTGACGTATGTGTTGATATGTCTTAAGTAGATATTAAAAATTGTGTTAATACTTCAGGCAATAATAGAGAAATGGGTGAAACAATAGTTGCTTATACACAAAATGATCGATCTATATACATTTTAATAGTAGAGGAAATATAAAGTTTAATGGAATATGGCTGTGTGTAGCAGGAATCTTAAAAGTTCTTATTAATAAAATCAAACCCGAGGTGAGTTATTGGGGTCCATGCTGGTAGATCAGAGAGACAGAACAAGCCACAGCTATCTCATCTTGCTGGATCCTCAGCTGGTCTTGTCTCCTCAGACTGGAGGCCTCTGAGTCCTCATCCGGAATGGGTCTCAGCTGAATTACTGCTCAAAAGCCTGAAGCTTAACCAGGCCAAATGCTTAACCAGCCAAATGCTTCTAGTTTCTGGTCCTCACGCCTTATATATCTTTCTGCTTTCTACCACCACTCCCTGGGATTAAAGGCTGGCTTTCTGGGATTAAAGGCATGTGTCACCATGCTTGGCTGTTTCCAATGTGGCCTTGAACTCACAGAGATCCAGAGGGATTTCTATCTCTGGAATGCTAGGATTAAAGGTGTGAGTGCCACCATTTTCTAGCCTTTGTATCTAGTGGCTGTCTGTTCTCTGACCCCCAGATAAATTTATTAGAGTACAAAACATTTTGGGGAACACAATACCACCACAGCTGTGCTTCTAAACAATTAGAATGAATGGAATATTACTTTCCTGTAAACAGAATAGAGATGAAAATTTCATGGTTTGTTTGTACAAATTTGTCCTATAATAGAAAACAGTGTGCCTTGAAAGGAATAGCCATTTTAATGAGAAACAAACAAATGGTCACTTATGCTTGAGCTACAGGATTTCTGTTCTACATTCTTTTAGGAAACCAATTTGATATGCTATCCTAACACGTTATTCTGGGCAATATATATTCAACGACACTGAATTTACAATAACCATTCCAATATGATGACAAATCTTGAGTGTTTGTGTATGGATTGGGGGGCTATATAATATATTTTGAGAATACACACACACACACACACACACACACACACACACACACACACACACACACACACAATTGCATTTAGTATGAAAATACTTCCAAGTCACTTTTAGTCTTTTTCTAAGTATTTGGTTGCTATAAATTTCTTAAAACTGAGTTCTTGTGTGTTTCATGTTTTTCCTTACACATAAAGCCTTATCCTATCTTTGAAAGGTGTGCTGCTCTTAATAAGGTGAAAACCAACTTTTATAACCATTTCATTTGTTAAATACATTCAAAAGTTTGGTTAGTTAATAAATCATATTCTTGTTTTTTTTGTTTTTTGTTTCGAGACAGGGTTTCTCTGTGTAGCTTTGCGCCTTTCCTGGAACTCACTCTGTTCTGGCTGACCTCGAACTCAAAGAGATCCGCCTGGCTCCGCTTCCCGAGTGCTGGTATTAAAGGCGTGCGCCACCACCGCCCGGCATAAATCATATTCTTATGAAGTTGGCGCAGAAAAATGGTTTGCTTTTCTTGTTTTTATTAGTACTATAAATTACAGCACTGTATTAAGTATACAGTAGGCTTTTATGAAATTTATTATATGGACATAAATTTTACTCTACTCAAATCTTATAAAATTATGCATTTACCATTGTTAGGTTTTTCAAACATGGATTTTATGTATTCTGTTTCTTCCTAAAAAGACTTTTTGTAAATTACTATTTAGGTGCTGTTGTGTTTTCAAAAACAAAAACCTTGGAGTAAAGTAGCAGCACATAATGGTTTGTGGATTTTGAAAAGTGCAGGCCATATTGTGCTGCCTCAAAATACAAGGGTCTGATCTTCTGAAGAAAGCACATGTTTTTATTCATAGCGCCTCTGATAGCAATGTCAGCAGTGCCTTAGCAGCACGTAAATATTGGCGTTAAGATTCTGAAATTATCTCCAGTATTAACTGTGCTGCTGAAGTAAGGTTGGCCATACTCTACAGCTGTAATTTAATGCATATTGATGTTACTGGTGTGTTTTCAAGTTTTTCTGATTGCATTTTCTATATTAGTGATTTTGTTTAGTATATTTCTGTAATAATGTTAGTAATAAGCTTTCCACATGTATCTGTTAAAATACTGTGTAATTGGGAGATGGAAATGTAGCTCAGTTGGTAGAGTGCTTCTGCCTAGCATGCACAAAGCCATGGGTTTCAGCCTCACCACTGCATACCAGGTGCACATCTGTAATCCCAGCACTCGGGAAGTAGAAACAGAAGAATCAAAAATTTGAGGTCATCCTCAGCTACCAAGCAAGTCTAAGAACCTACATGAGAATCTGTCTGGGGAAAAAAAAGCATATAATTATTTCTTTGTCCATGAGGAATTGATTCTAGGACTTCTATGGATGCTCAGATTTGCAAATGTTTGACTGCCCAATGTTAAAAAAAAAAAGGTATAATGTCTGCTTGTGACCAATGCATGTCCCCCTATACTGAAACTTATCTCTAATTGCTTTTAATGTATAATGCAATTTTATGTTACACAGATAAGTTGTATTATTTAGCCTATTCTTGTAATGACAAGAAAAAGCTGGACAAATACAGCCCCCACCCCAAAATATTTTGTTTAGTTGGTTTGATGTTTTGAGACAGGGTCTCACTATGTAGACAAGACTGGCTTGGAACTCATAGAGATCCACCTGCCACTCAAATGTTTTGAATCTGTGGTTAGTTGAATCCACAGATGGAACACTGACTATAACTGTGATTTTAATAATGTATGATAATTGTTGAATGCCTTCAAGAGTCTCTTAACTATAGTGGTAGAGTATATACCTAGTACAGATGAGTCCTGGGATCTCACCCCATCATTTCCATTAAAAGTTTCTTGAAAGAATTTAGAAGCACCATAGAATTTATTTTAATTTGTTTTTATATTCTATGTGAATTTGAATTCAGATTATTACTTAAGATAGAAAGAGAAATACCAGTTTTCCTCTTGAAGTTTTATTTATCTTAGATACTAAATATAAAATGTTACAGATTTTGAACAGAATTTAGAAGATAATCTTTAATATAATGTGCCTAAATATTTCATTTAAAAAAGGAGGGGGGCTGGGCGGTGGTGGCGCATGCCTTTAATCCCAGCACTCAGGAGGCGGAGGCAGGTAGATCTCTGTGAGTTCGAGGCCAGCCTGGACTACCAAGTGAGTTTCAGGAAAGGCGCAAAGCTACACAGAGAAACCCTGTCTCAAAAAAAAAAAAAAAAAAAAAAAAAACCAAAAAAAAAAAAAAAGGAAAAACATTAAAATATGTGTTGATCTCTAAGCTTTAAATGTAGGAAAATCCTTAGATGACCAACCAACCTTTCTATTGGGTAACTGAGGAAACAACGTAAAATTTAATTTGCAACAGATGACATATTAGGATCTTAATCCTGTGTCTTCTAACTTTATAATAAAATGTTTTTCTTACTTTTACTAAAATATTTTAAGTTCTTACCAGAAGATTTTTAGCAAGTCAAAGTATAAAGGGCTTCTGTAGCTTATTAATATTTATCTTCTGATTAAGCCAGCTTGTGGTTTAGTTATTAATTTTGTAAATGTAAATATAGTAAGAATATTTTAATTATATCTCAAAGGAAATGTTCTTTTTACTATCCTGTATTCCTTATTTGGAGTGTTTAAGTCATTCTTTAACATGTTATCTGTCATTGCTTCCTACAAGGAGGATCTTACCTTTTCAGATTAAAGGTGATTTTTCGAGACAGGGTTTCTCACTCTGGAGACCAGGACAGCCTCAAACTCACAGAGATCCACCTGCCTCTGCCTCCCGAGATTAAAGGCATGTGCCACCACTGCACAGCAGATTTAATTATAAGACCTATATTTAAGAGCAATCAATTTTTTCTTGTGGGGCTGTCCGTAACTAAAGTAGTAAGAAATCATACATGTTGTGGCTAGAATTTAAATACTACTTTTTACACGCGAATGATGTTTGTTTTTTGTTGTTTGTTTGTTTGTTTGTTTGTTTTTCCAAATCATTGTCGGCCATTGAGATAAGCATTTGCTGCACAAGCATGGCAACTCGTGTTTGATCCTTGGAATTGACATAAAGGCGAAATGAGAGGACCAACTCTACAAAATTATTCTCTGATCTCTGTAGAAATCATAATAAAGTTTTGTTTTAATAACTGAACTCAACTTTTTTTATTTTAACCATTATATGAAAAACAATTATGAAATAATTACCAATACATAATTTGTTCTATTAAAACATGCTTAGAAGTATTTATTGAATGGATTTATAGTTTGTCCAATTTTTTCCACAACAATCCTAAAATTTGATTTCTTTTGTATATGTATAATCCTAAAAGTAGCTGAAGTTAGGGTTTCTTCTAAATGGCAAGAAAAAGAACCCTGCATTTTGCATTTGCCAGTACATGTTTATATCTATATATTTCAGATGTAAAGAATGTACTGTTTGTGGCTAGTATATTTATACTAAATTTTTAATTCTTGTTTTCAGTTCTAAAAATGGTTAAAGAAAATTTCAAATAATATGGCTAGAAAGAAAATAGAGTGACACATCCCTATGACACCAGCACTTGGGAAGTGGAGGTGAGAGGACCATCAGGAATTGAAAGTCATCCTCAGCTCCAACCCAGCCTAAGCAACAAACTACAAGAACCAAATGTTCACATAATCAGACTAGATTGTAACTTGGTGATGAAACGTGCTATTTGATCCTTCATGTGGGGGCGGGGTTTGGAGGGAGACTTGTGGTTTGAATGAGAATGGCCGCCATAGACTCAGGAGTTTGAATATTTGATCGAACTCTTTGGAAGGATGGAAGGTATGGCATAGGAGGAGGTGTGTCACTGGGGGCCTGGCTTTGAAGTTTCAAACAGCACTTACTGGTTAGCCTCCTCTGGCTGCTGCTTGCAGATAAGAATGTAAGTGAGTTCCATGCCTGTTTGCTGCCTTGATGGTCATGAACTCTCTAACCCTCTGAAATTATAAGCCCAAATTAAACACTTGTGGTATAAGTTTGTCTTGGTCATGGTGTCTCTTCATAGCAATAGAAAAGTCACTAAACATTAATTTACATAACTTCTTTTCATAGAGAAAAAATAGCCAGTATATACTGAAATATACATTTAAGTGCATATTTCAAATATATTTTCACTGGCTTGGGAATCGAGTTAATTCTATCTTTGTGACTAATTTTGAAGCTAAATAGCTAGTAGCTATATTAAAGTTATACCTATTTACATTAATAATAATTAATCATCTTTCAGAGAGGAAATGATTACATATGGTTGTTCTTTTGTGTTCTTAAGGTTGTACACATACAAGTTAACATTCTAATTAAAATTGTTTTGTCTGTTTTTTGGGTTGTTTTAGTTTTCTCCCCCTTTAGCAGAGGAATATTCCCCATTCATGAAAAACATTTTTCCCTGAATTTTGTTTCTCATTAAATACTATTGAAAAGGAGAAGAAGTAATGTCCTAATTCTTTAGGTAGATTTGGCTCCAGTAAATATTTAGGCATGCTACTTGTATCTTGGAGAAGAAAGAAAGACCATCATCAATACATTCCATATAATAAAGGGTTAGAGGATAGCTTAGAAAGTGTTTATTTCTAATACCTTGAACCCATTAATACACAGATTGTTTCTCCATCGGAAACCTAAGGAATTGTGTTCTTACCTTGTGTATTTATAAAATATATCCCAGGCATTTCATTTTTCTCTGTTCCTTTTTCACTTACTTTCTTTTTTCCTTTTTTCTTGTTTGTTTGTTTTAGTGCTTGGGAGTTGAACTCAGGACCTCCAAAAGGGCTCTACTACTAAAACATCCTAATACCAAAACCGAAAACTGTTGAAGCCATTTGTGTGCTAAATATTCCTCATTCTTAAATTATTAATGTATCCTGTGGATCATTCTTTAATGAGGTTACTTCCTGCTCTCCCATTTGCCTTTGGTGATTCTATTAAATAATGTGTTTGGAAAATGGCAGTTTTTCTTATTTCTTCATTTAGTCTTATATATAAGAGTGCTTATGTAAAATTTCCATATGCAAAGTTTAAAGTGTCATTTTAGTGTGAATCAATGAAATTAGTATCGTGCTAAAATATAAAGTTTAAATTATTCCTTTAGGGAGTTTGTGAATTTTAATAATTGTAGGTTTTTATATCAATTTTTTATATTTTCATTTCCGGTATGAAAATGTTAAATATTTGTCAAATAGCACTAAAAATATGTTTGAAGCCAGATATCCCCACATGTAATCCCAGCCCTGTCTCGTTAAGCCAGAAAAGAACAAAAATAGCCAGACATTTTGTTACCACACCTTTAATCTTGCCTCTCAAGGCAGAACAAGCAGATCTCTATGAGTTCAAGTACAGTCTATGAGGCAGAGTGAGATTTGTACCATTTATGTACTGAGAGAAGTTTATCCTATTTCAATACTGAAGATCATCACAAAACCAAACAAAGTCCTTTGCTTTCATAGAGTTCACAGTACTGGTGGATAGTTGATGAATATTGGGATGAAGAAAAAAATGGTAGTTTTATGTTCTGTGAAAAAAATGAAGTAGGAAAGATAAAAGTGGTAGAGTTACTGTCATTTGGAAGTATGTTTTCAAATATACTTTTTAAAGTATGTTTGGTGGGTATCTTCTGCAGGTGACATTTGAAGAGTAAAACCATATAAGGTATCTAGGAAAAGAGCCTCGATGAGTAGTTGAAATAGCAAATGTAAAGATTTTGAAATCAACACATTGGTGGTGTGTACAGGAATAGCAGAGTATGTGTATGAGACAAAATGGAGACTATTTAAACATTTTAGAAGTTGGGACTGGTGAGATGGGTCTGCTAGTAAAGGTTCCTGCAAGCCAAGCCTGATGCTCTGAGTGAATTCAGTCCCTAGGACCTACCTACATGGTAGAAAAAGAACAAACAAAAGTTAACTGTGGCCACAGTCAAGCTGTGGCCTGCATGTGCACCCACCACATAAACCCAAAATAAAACTTGTAATATAGTTTAAAGTCTGGTGTCACAGTACCGGGAGTTTTTAGCTTAATGTAAAATTCTGTTTTTAGTACTTTAAGATAACCCAGACAATTGTGTATGTATGTCTCAGCCTACTGCAGGCCGCAGGAATATAACATAAGAACTCAGCTGGTTATGGCAGTCACTACCTGGAGGGATCAGGGAATTCCCCCAGAGGAAGCCAAATTCCAAGGCACTTTTGGTGTATTTGGCTTGTTATATATCAGCTCTATTCTGTTATGAAAGTCATGTGTGCCTTCATAGTTTCCCCAATTGACTTTTCCCTAAGAAGGGCTAACTGTGGACTGGTCACTCTCTGGACACACACATTCCAGGTGTTTGGAGAACTGCCTTAGGAAGGCTTTCTCTGGAATCAGTTATCTCCCTTGGTCACTTTCAAGGACTAGCAGTAATAACAGTTCACATGCAAATCTTCTGATTCAAGGTAAATTCCACAAGGAGATACCACCTAGGTCAGGTGGACATTAAGTAATAGCTTTACACGATTTAGTTCAGACCCTTTCTGTAAGCCTTACTAACTTTATAGACCGCTAATTCCTTACCTAACCACTTCTAGGAATATTTAGATAACCTGCACTGACAGCTATGTTCAGCCAGAACCCCAGTTCAAGCCTCCCTGTAATTATCATCATTGGCAGCATCTGGCCAGGTCCATCCTCAGATGGAGGAAAGTACCTTATCAGATAGCTCTGTACTCTCTAAGAACAGACTTAACCATCCAGGCTACCTGTTTGAGAAGGCCTGGCGGATGTGCCAGTTAAGCTTTACTTCCTCCTTTCCCAAAACTTACCTCTAGTTCCAGATCTCCCTTTAACCATCACCAGAGGAATCTAGCTGTACGCAGGTTGCCTAGCGACTGAGCACACTTTCCCCCACCCTGCAAAAAAAAATGGCAGATAGCTTGGACAGATATGAGCCACAAGAAAAAAGACAGTTTTATTTTCTCCCATTTACCTAGCAACTTACAGATTCTTAACATTTTCTACTAATCACGTTTAAGACTATAGTTGAACCGGGCAGTGGTGGCACATGCCTTTAATCCCAGCACTCGGGAGGCAGAGGCAAGTGTGTTTTTGTGAGTTGGAGACCAGTCTGGTCTACAGAGCGAGATCCAGGAAAGGAGTAAAGCTACACAGAGAAACCCTGTCTTGAAAAATGGGGGGGGGGGGGACACGACTCTAGTGGAGCACATAAGATCCCACTTCTTAGATATTACCCAAATTTAGCCTTTAGTTAATTCATTTCCCCACTGGTCACCTCCCTTTGGGGTTGCAAATGATAACGGCTATTGCCTCTCTATGTGATTCTTATCACCCCTCCGTTTAATCCTGGAAGCCTGGCTTTACACTGTGAAGGGAATACTGCTTGTAAGTGTATATATACCAGGACTTCCAGGGCACTGGGAGACAGAAGAGAAAAAAGAATGAAAGAACTCAAGAGGAACAAACTGAGATGGGGAAGAACTAGATTGAAGGGCTAGAAGAGAGAACTAAAGGAATGAGATGGGAGATTAGGAAGAGCCAGATAAGAGAGAAGGAGATGGGAGAGAAGCTGATAGGGGAAAGAACTAGATGGATGAGAACCTAGAAGGGACAGAACTAGATGAAGGAATTAAGATAGAACCTAGAGGGGACAGTAGATAAATACAGAGAAATCAGGCAAGAAAGGAGCTAGACATGAGAGCAGAATAGAAGCTGTGTAGAGAGAAAAGTATCACAACAATAAAGTGTATGAACTAAGGAGTTTCGTGTACATAAATTCATTTCTTTTCATCAATGATTAATTATCAGCTGGTTGTAGATTCTTCCCGGACCCTGGGAGGGGACTCTCAAGGGGCTGGACCCCCATAGTCCCCAATATCTCCTGTTTGTATTTTGCAGATGGAAGAGAATGTTTTTTTGTTTTGTTCTGTTTTATATATTTATTTTATGTACTTTTGGTGTTTTGCTTGCTTGCATGTATGTGTGTGTGAGGGTGTCATATCCTCTGGAACTGGAGTTACAGACAGTTAGCTGCCATGTGGGTGTTGGGAATTGAACCCAGGTCCCCTGGAAGAGCAGTCAGTGCTCTTAACTGCTGAGCCAGAAGACAATGTATTTCTTACTTAAGAGCCTCCATCTGAGACCATTAAGAGAAGGGGGTTGGTATTTAAATGGGTGATTAGCCAGGTTTTAATTAGTAGTACTTTGTAGGCTCTCAAATTGTTTTCCTTTTCATCAGTTTAGCAACAGTCAAAGGAAATAGTTACAAGAAACATTAAATTTGTTCATGTTTACCCAGCACTCAGGAGGCAGAGGCAGGTGGATCTCTGTGAGTTCGAGATCATCCTGGTCTACAGAGTGAATTCCAGGACAGCCAGGGATGTTACACAGAGAGACCCTATCTCAAAATAAAATAAAATAAATTTTTGTTCGTTTGTCTCCAGCCCAAATAGTCACAGTCACCTTTGATTCCTCCAGTGTTGGAATTGTTGCTGTAGTTAAGTGCCTGGTTATTTCTCACCCCCTTTTCAGCAGCATCTCAACCAAGTATTTCTTTGCATCTGTTTTAATCTAAGAAATTTATCATCTGTAATATATACCACTGATTGAATTTTCTAGAACACTGTTCTGTTCTACAGAATGAAATTCAGTCTATAATTGGTACATCATGATCTTGCATCAGCCTAAGTTACATTTTTTTTTCTTCAGATGATTCCTCCCCCACCCAACTTCCTCTAGGCATTATTTGGACATTTAAACTACAACATCTATGCAGACATCAGGGCACAAACCTTGTGCCATCAGTTCTCTCCTTCAGTGTTGAGCTCCAGGGATCAAATTCAGGACACCAAGGTTATACAGCAAGTACCTTGACTAGACAGGCCATCTTGCTAGTCTCCTGTCTCTGGTACATTTTTAAATTTAAGACAACTTTCTCTTGTGTGCCAAGTACTTTACCATGCTGTTAACTATTCCTCCCATGGACTCAACAAATTGGTATCTGTATGTGTGGTGGCTTTGGTTTGGTTTTGAAATTGGTTTTTGCTCTATTGGCCAAATAGCTCTCTAAATTGCAGTCCTCCAGACTCAGGAATCATTGGAAAGTGCTGCCATGCTAACTTTATATAGTTCTTAAACCTTTTTCATTACCTTAATGCATCTGAGAGTTACTAACATTTCTGTCAATATTTGTGCTTCCTTACATGTATTAATCTTTTAGACACTAGCAATATAAATATTTTAACGTTGAGGTACAAAATTAATACATCTAGAACTGCAAAACGCTAGCCTAAACATTAAATCTTAACCAAATATATTTTAACAAGTGAGATAGCTAATATTTCTCAGATGTCAACCAGCTACAGTAGTATAGTTTTAGAATTTTAGCTTATTAAATAAACTCCCTTAAGTGATTCCTATGTGTTATTGTTTTTTTTTCCATTCCATAGATTTTTGGGGTTTTTTTTTCATATATTAAATTTTTTAAATTTATTTTACATACCAACCAGTTTGCTCTCCTCTTGTTCCCTCCCCCCATTTCCCTTCTCTCCCCTTCCCCCATCCACTCCAAAGAAAGGGTAAGACCTCCCATGGGATTTAAGGCAGGCCCAAGCTTTCCCCACACACACACACACACACACCCCACATCAAGGCTGAGTGAGGCATCCCACCATAGGGAATGGGTTTCAAAAAGCCAGTAAGTGCACCAGAGACAGATCCTGGTCCCATGACTAGGGTTCCCACAAACAGACCTAGCTACACAACTGTTAACCATATGCAGAGGGCCTAGGTCAGTCCCATGCAGACTCCTTAGCTGTAGGTCTAGAGTCTGAGCTCCCAAGAGCTTAGGTCAGCTGTTTGTGGGTTTCCCCTTCATGATCTTGACACACACACACCCCTTGCTTATATAATCCTTCCTCCCTCTCTTCAGCTGGACTCCCAGTGCTTGGCTGTGGATCGCTGCATCTGCTTCCATCAGTTACTAGATGAGGCTTCTATGATGATAATTAGGGTAATCATCAATCTGATTACAGGAGATGGTGAGGTCAGGCACCCTCTCCACTATTGATAGGAGTCTTAGCGGGGATCATCTTTGTGGAGTCCTGGGAGTTTTCCTGGCACCATGTTTTTTCCTAACCCCATAATAGCCCCCTGTGTGTTGTGTTTATAATGGAACAATTGGAAGCTCTTGTAAGGTGTTTATATTAAAAGTTAATTAACATACTCTGCACCTGTTTAAAGCAAAGGTGAATAAGTGAACAAATTATTTGTAAGTAAATTGAGGTTATGAAATAATACAAATAGATTCATTAGGTTTATCACTGGTTTACTATGGGTAATAGAATTTTATTAGGAA
This sequence comes from Peromyscus leucopus, assembly GCF_004664715.2. Lineage (NCBI taxonomy): Eukaryota > Metazoa > Chordata > Mammalia > Rodentia > Cricetidae > Peromyscus > Peromyscus leucopus. The sequence continues at coordinate 61,761,516 of NC_051070.1, forward strand.
TGAAAAGGGTCTTTTTGTTGTTTTGTTTTGTTTTTTAGAGACAGGGTTTCTCTGTGTATTTTTGGTGCCTGTCCTGGATCTCACTCTGTAGATCATACTGGCCTTGATTTCAGAGATCTGCCTGGCTCTGCCTCCCAAGTGCTGGTATTAAAAGGCATGCGCCACCACCGCCTGGCAAAAGGGTCTTTTTATTATAAGTAGTATACGTTTAGTTTTTGAAAGGAAGAGAGAAATTCTTGAAACTTAAAATCATTTGAAGTAGTCTTGTTACCACACAGTCATCTCCTTTGGAAATTTATAGAAAGGGATGATACTGTGGGAGAATTTTAAGAGTGATAATTAAGAATTAACTATCAGAACTAGACAACTTCAGAATTAAGTTTCACGGGTTTTTTTTGTTTGTTTGTTTTTGCTATAAGTTCTCAAAGCAAAATTGAAAAGAACTTCAAGAATTGTTATTTAAATTTGTGTATGTACATGTGTGTGCATACACAGCATATAAGCTAGAGGCATTAGATCCCCTGGAGCTGGAGTTACGGGCATTATGAGCTGCCTGAGGTGGATATTCGGATCTGATCTCTGATCCTCTGCAAGAGCATTAAGCACTTAATCCCCACTTCTTGAATTCTGAATTGAAAGATTCCATTGTCATTTATACTTCCAGCCTTCAAAATCTCAAAAGGTAAGTATTAGAGAAAAATGGTAGGTAAATGTATTGTCATTTTGAAAACTATTAATAAGTTAATACAAATTATATTTTGGGGTTAGGGACAGTTTCTCTGTATCTCAGGCTGGCCTAGAACTCACTATGTAGACCACATTGGCCTTGAACCTTAAAGATCCAACTCCCTTTGCCTCCCAAGTACTAGCATTAGAGGTATGTAACCACCATGCCCAGCCAAAATAGGGTTTATTTTTGATAATGCAATGAAACATACTGATAGAAAAATTAGGGTTTTTCATTCATTAGAACTTGATGTACAGAATGAGACCCTATCTCAAAAGTACAAAATATAAAACACAGGCAACTTTATTTTTAGCCATGTGCTCTTCTAGACATTTTGTTCATTTTTTTTTAGTTGTTGTTGGTTGGTTTTTTGTTTATCTATTTTACTTTTATATTATCTGTGTGTGTTGCCTGCATGCATGTCTGTCGACCACATGTGTGCTTGTGCCTAGGAGTCAGAGGAGGTATTGTAGGGAAAGGGGGCCAGCTAAAGAAACCTATCCTGATCCTGGAACACAGAACCAGTGAAAGAAACACAGCCTAGATCTGGGATCTGAGCCAGAAAAAGAAATACTTTATCCCTGAACCCAGAACCAAAGAAACATGCCTTGACTCTGAAACCAGTGCCAAAGAAACACTCTTTGTCCTTGGAATCGGAGCTAGTGAAAGAAATATGCCCTGGCCTTAGAATTGGAGCCAAAAAGCTAAGAAAGGCCAGTGAAAGAAACACAGTTTGGCTCTGAAATCAGGGCCATCTCTGCCCCCTGACCAAACTAACCAATCCCTGAGCAGAAAAAAACTAACCAATCCCTGGACAAAATCTCCCTGGAGAAAGTCCTCACCTAAGTTATCCAATATAAACCACCCTGCCTGTTCAGTTGTGGGCTGTTCTTTCTCACCCTTGGAGAGGCAGCTACTCTCCTGGACTCCTCCTTCCCAAATAAATCTCTTTCTCAAAGGAGTCTTGGCTGAAGATCTTCATTTGGGTGCGCAGAGAAGAACCTTGCTGAGACGTCCCTTAGGGGACTAAGAAAAAAACCTTGCAGAGATGTACAGTTAGAGGGGCTGAGCAAGGTGGAGCTGAACAGAATAAACCTTGCTAAAACGTCCCTTAGGGGGCTGAGCAAGGTGGAGCAGAAAAAGTAACACTCCTCTGGAGCTGGAGGAGATTGCTATGTTTCTGCAGGGGTTTCCCCTTTAGCAGAGTAAAGCAAAAGAAGCAACATCTTGGGCCCAAGAAGCAGAGCTCTGCTAGGAAGCCCCCTTAAGTGGGGCTGACCAAGGCTCAGCTGTAGTGGCTCTTCTAGAGAGCAGCAGGATTGCTATATCCTGCGGGGAGACCATCCCCCACTGCAACTCCAACTCCAGATATCACCTGACTGCCCTGAACAAGCAGCATACCTTTTCCTCCAGAGCTGAGCTGTCCCATTGCAGCTCCAGCTGCCAGAGCTGTCCTAGCAGCTCAAGGTGTCACCTGACTCCCTAGTAGTCAGGAAACCTTTCCTCCAGAGTTGCAGTACTCCATTACAGCTATGAGATTCCCTAGCACTGGAGTTATGGACAGTTGTGAACCACCATGCATGTTCTGGGAATCAAACCTGGGTCGTCTGCAAGAACATGTGCTCTTTTCTGCTGAGCCATCTCTCCATTCCCCCTTCCCCGCCTTGGTTGGTTTTTGCTAAAGATCAAAGCTAGGGCCTCAAATATGGTTGTAGGCTCCCTTAAGCTACCATCTAGTTTTTCTAGCCTCAACTGCTAGAAAAGAGTTTTAGTTTAATAATATTGTAAAACATAATATAAAAGGTGAAATAATTCTAAATAATTTTAATTTGAGTTTAAGAATGTAGAAAGGTAAAGCAAGTTTCCTATGTGGCTTCCTCCTTTACCATGCCTGCTTAGGCTTCCCATGGTATGAAAGGTACTTGGAGGGAAAGGTGGTCCTTAAGTTTTGTACTTCAGTGACCACATGAAGTTTATCAAAATGTGAAGTGAAATTTGTTTGGTGTTGTAAAAACATTCTCCACTCAGTGTTTGTGTAGCATGCATAAGGTCCAATATCACCTCACCCCTCCAATTCTAAAATTGTTAATGATAGTAATTATGGTTATAAGCTATAAACACGACAACAGTGAAATGGATCAATAAGTGTTTTGCCTATTACAATGAATGTTTGTCTCTGAATGTGACTCCTTTCAAATATAAGCCAAAAAGTTTCAACTTGTTTTCCTCAAATTATTTTTTTATAATATAAAATTCAAGAACTTGATAAACAACTATATTAATAAACTATTCATTTGTCTAAATTTCTGGTTAAGGGGGAAATATTCCCTCAAAAACAAGCATATAATCAAAGTTTCAAGTCAGGGCCAGTAAGATGGCTTGGCAGGTAAAGACACTTGCTACCAAGCCTGAGAACTAAGGTTTGATCCCGGGAACCCACATGGTAGAAGGGGAGAACAAATTTCTGCAAGTTGTCCTCTGACCACACACATGCAAACCAAATTAAGTTTTTAACATTTATTTTGAATAGGTATATATGAGCGGGTACATGCATGCTCTGTTGTTCACGGTGTGAGAGTGGAGGTCAGAGAACACCTTCCCATGTGAATCCCTGAACTCAAACGCAGGTTGTCAGGCTTGGCATCAGTTTCTTTTACCACCTGAGCCATCAGACCAGCCCCAAAATAAAAACAATCTTTTAATTCAATTTAATTTAAATCAAGTTAGAGTCTTCTTTAAGAAAAAACCAAAAAGTAAAATTTTTCAATCCATAATAGCTATCTTAAGCTTTTAAATTAGAGATTCATATTTTCTTAGAAACCTCCAAAATGCAGGTAATTTGTAGTTTTATAAATTGATAACTTGACTAAGTTTTCCCAGTGCACAGAGGCTATCACAGGAAGAGCTCAGGTTTGAGATGGGGCTGGATTCTGAAAAAGGGAAATATAATCAGTAACTTCTCCTTTCTGTAAAGTGCTTTGTTGCTGTAACTCAAGAGACCTTTGCGATGATTTTAAATACTTGTCAGCTCCAAAAGAAACTGGGGACAAATGGCTAACTGGTGCCTATTAGCATACCAAAGAGCATGCTGGCCTCCAGGCTCTCTCTGCATTGAAAGTACCTGTTAAAAGAGTCCATGCTGAGTGGTGGTGCATGCCTTTAATCCCAGCAGAGGCAGGCAAATCTTCTTTGAGTTCAAGGCCAGCCTGGGCTTACAGAGTGAGTTCCAGGACAGGCTGCAAAGCTACACAGAGAAACCCTGTCTCGAAAAAACAAACAAACAAAAAAAAAAAAAAAAAAAGAGTCCATGCTGGGGCTGGAGAGATGGCCCAGAGGCTAAAGAGCACTGGCTGCTCTTCTAGAGGTCCTGAGTTCAGTTCCCAGCAACCACATGGCAGTTCACAACCACCTATAATGAGATCTGGTACCCTATTCTGGAGTGTGGGCAGAACACTGTATATAATAAATATATCTTTCAAAAAAAAATGGGGGAAAAAAGAGTCCACGATGACCAGCATCCTAGCTTCTCTCAGCATTTCATTCCTATATAACCCTGCCATTTAGGCTATCCACTCTTGGCTTGCTCTTGGTCGTGCTTTCTAGCTCTCTCTATTCTGCTGGCATGTTCAATCTACTACTTTTTCTCCCTGGTCTGGACTCTTCCAGATGCCTCTGGCTATACTCTCCCTCATATCTACAATAAAAGCCCTCTCTCAACCATACCTTGGAGTGGTTATGTCCTTACTTTATATACTTGTTTTCTATTAAAAAACTAAATTGTTTTAGTGCATGCTTCCTTATACCAGATTGCCTTGGTTTCCGTATAGTCAAATTGAAGGATTAAACTTAAATTCTATAAATAAAGGTTCTGAAAAACTAGCATATAAATCTGTGGGTGCACTCATGAGAGATTGAAGAACTTTGTACTGAACAAAATAAGATTGATAATGAGATTTTAAATGAACTGAATTAAGGCAAGCTGTTGTATTGTTAGGGGATCAGCTAAAAATTTTGAAGGAGCAGATAAGATGTGATTGGAATGTTTGTTTCTTCTTATTGTATCACATCCTTAAGATTTAATGAAAGCAAGTATGATTGGGAAAAGGTTAAGATGCATTTGTTAGGTCACCCTAATTCTTCTCAAATGGTTTATGGTTTACAGAAAGAAATTAAACTTACAAAAAAACGTTACCAGATACAACAGGAATGGACAAAATGGAAAGTCTAGCAGATACTATAGCCTCATTCAATCTTATAAATCACTTTAAAAGGAATCTTAACAGGTCTTATTAATAAAAACAAACCTGAGGCTAGTTATTGGGGTGAATGCTGGAAGATCAGATTTTTATTCTAGCAGGTGTTACTCTTGTTCTAGCGATAGTAACTTTATTTGTTTTAATATATGTTTTGATCTACTTACATAAGATTGTAAGACATAGACAAAAGGCTGTATTTGCTGTGAGGCTGCATAACCTTTAAAATAATTGATTTTTGTATAAAAGAAAAAGGGAATCTGTGGCTACATTCCTGCTGATCTACACCTGGCCTGCCCCCAGAGAGTAGCACCCAGCCCTAGTCCATCTTTTGTTTAGCAGACACCTTTGGTTTCTCTTGTCCCTTTTGTGACTCTTGTCTCAGAGTCTCCAAAGGATACAAAGGCCTATGCAAAACTTGGTTCAGGAAACCTGGAAAACTGGTACCTGATGAATTATTTGTACTTGGCATTGTATTTTTGGGAGTTTTTTTCAGGCTGTTTTGAACATATAGAAATCAACTGGCTAAAGTGTAAATATTGAGAAAAATAAAAATGACCTGAGTGAAGGGAGAGTGTTTCAGTCCTTAGAGACTAGATCCCCCCTGCAGCCACAAAAGGCTAAATTTATTCTTAAGTTGCCTCTGAATTTTCTTTCCATGGATCCACATGAACCCACACGTCCATACTGCCACACTTTGAGAGATAAATCCTTCATTTATGCAAATTAAGATATTGCTAATAAATTATTTGTGATTGAAAGCCTTTCATGTATGGCTAATATTAAAACACATGTAGAAAGTATGGGTGTGAGCCAATAATGTATTGAAAGAAAGAAAAAAAATATGAAATACCCATGTCTTAAGGAGCAGCCAAAGGAACTAAAAAGCTGGTGGGGGGGGGGATGAGAATTATTGATTGCACTGAAGGACAAAAGTGAGATAATTAAGTTCTGGGAGGCACATAAACTCTAAAAGCCTATCTGTCAAATATGGAGGAATTATGGTCATAACTAACCTCATAAGGACTTTAGAATTGGTGAAATAAAAAAAAAATCATTTTAAAGGCTTCTCTTGAAATGAAATATGACAGATCATCTTGAACATCAAAATTATTCCCTTAAAAATATCTTTTGGAGCCGGGCGGTGGTGGTTTACATCTTTAATCCCAGCACTCAGGAGGCAAAGGCAGGTGGATTTCTGTGAGTTCTAGGCCAGCCTGGTTTACAGAGAGAGTTCTAGGACAGGCTCCAAAGCTACACAGAGAAACCCCTATCTCAAAATAATAATAATAATAATAATAATAACTTGTTGATCAGCTAGCCTGAAATTGTATCTGTTCAGTAGAATTTTCAGGCCTCAGTTAAGTAAAATTTATAGGTTACCAACATCCCAGTTTAACTGAAAGATGAGATGAAAGCATTGAGAAGCATGAATACTTCTCATTGTGGAACAGTATTTCATGTGTGGACTAAGCCTTACAAAGGTTCTTTATTTCTCATAGAGATGACATAGTAGTTGGACAAAGTTTACAAAGCTAAGAGAATCGGTGATAGTATGTATCTACCTATCTTCCTTCAGGAAGTGTAGCAGAATAAAATACATTCCCAGATGCTCTTTCTAAAATGTTCAAGTACTTTGGAGATAAGAAATTCCAGTTTTTCTACCACCTCAAGATTAAGGGTTTTTACAGTATAAATATATTTAAGTAGGCCGGGTTTTTAATTTCATCGTGATTGACTTTGTGGTTTCTCTGTTATAACAGCTTCAAACTGAGTCAAGCTTGCTTAAGCTAATGAGCTTTTTCATAACAATGAAACCAGAAATTCTTTTTGCCTCACCAAGAAACAGTTTTGCAGCAATAAAGTGTGACTCCTTACCACTTATTTATGTTCTTTATGCTTTCCCATACTGAATTTTAACCTTCTTACCCAACCCCAGAGTACCAGGACTGGATCTTACCAGCCTCAATCTGTAGCACTCATGTTTGCCCTGCATTTGGAAATCATCTCGTTTCTGGGCTTAGCTGTACAAAAATCACTGATGCTCTAACCTTAATCACTCTGCTTATTTTTTTTTTTTATTTTGTAAACTTTATCATGAAAAATACTCCATTTATTAATGAAATCTCTTGGATTGATTTAATATCATGACCTCTGTTTTCTTTATAGTTGATTACTCCCAAGTTATACTTGTTCTAGCTGTCAAGAAAATATATACTTTAAATTAATTCCTTTATAGTTTTCTAGTATAGCTGGTATTCAGTTTTAATTGGTTTTGTAAACTAACTGCTCACTGTCAGGTTCATCTTGTGACAGTCAAACAGCCTGGGATGGTGTTGCTTTAGAAGACAGTGTGAACATTGAGGTTCTCAATGCAGCAGTGTGAACATTGAGGTTCTCAATGCAGCAGCTAGCTTGTCTTTTGTGATTGCTTAGGGGAATGTATCCTCAAACTGCAGAATTATAGACCATGGAGATACCTTTGTTGAGAATTCTTTTCTCTATTTTATCTATTTTTTACTGGGTGGTGGTGGTGGTGGTGGTGGTGGTGGTGGTGGTGGTGGTGGTGCATGCCTTTAATCCCAAGGCAGAGGCAAGCAGATCTCTGAGTTCAAGGCCAGCCTGGTCTACAGAGCAAGTGCCAGGACAGCCAGAGCTACACAGAAAAACCCTGTCTCAAAAAATGAAAAATAAATAAAATGATTTTTATTTGCATTTCCATTTTCTGTTTTATTTATTTTGTTTCTTTTAAGACCAGGTTTCACTCTGTAACCTAGACTAGCCTCTAACTCATGGCAATTCTCTTGCCTTAACCTTCTGAGTACAGAGATTGTAATCCTTTTAATAAGATTGTTCTGCTTTGATTTTCATGTATGTAATAAGTTGCTAGGTAGTAATTTTAACAATTCTTTAGTGCATAGGGAAAATATGGTGATATTTTATTTGTACTGAAATGTGATTTTAATTGTATGTTAATAAATAAAGTTGCCCTGGGGTCAGAGCTATTAGAGCCATAGCAAGAGCGTGGTGGTTAGAAGAGCTAGATAGATTTCTGTGTGTTCAGGGATACAGCCAGTATTGGAGACATACGCCTTTAAGACCTGGAGGGCGGTACTTACAGGCAGTGACGAGGCAGTCATGTGGTTGGGTTTACAACCAATGAGAAGGCAGAACAGAAAGACTATTTAAAGACAGACAAACAGGAAGAAGCTCTCTCTCTCGGGGAAGCTAGGAGCACTGCAGGAGGTAAGATTTTAGCTCTGAGCTCTGACCTCTCGGCTTTCTCTTTTACATTGGCTCTGTGTTTCTTATTTTAATAAGACGATTGGTTACATCTACAGGAAAATATTGAACAAATTTTGTATTTGATACATAGTAGGTATTAATACCTAATACTCAAATAAATGTTTAGCAGCAACTTTAAAAAGCAAGTCATGAGTTTTGAAATTGTATTAGTAGTCATAACCATAGCTTCTTTTCAAATTCACTTTTATCAGTATTTCTGCTTTCACTTTATCATAACTGAAAACATGAAAATTATTACAGAAATAGTAAAATGAGGTTTTTAGATTAATTTATTTCATACTAATTTCAACCTGTTGTTTGTTCCTTTGAGAAAAAAAATCATTCTAGGTTTAGAGAAAATTGGAGTCAAAATTAATTAAGGAATCCACAGAATAATATGTAAAGTGAAACAACGAATGTCCATTAGATTGTTTAGATGATCCTATACATAAGAATCAGTAAGTCACTTTCATTTTTTTGTCTTCATTTTTAAAGTCTCAGACAATGTAGCTTCCATGTTCATTCACCAGTATGTATACTCTTCATTGATCGATCTAAAAATTTACTTTGTTCAAAGGCAGTTGCCTCTGTTACTAATCTCTTTAATGTCACCAGGATCTATTTTATTAGGATAATAATTGAGCATGTATGAGAAGTTTAAGATTTCCCAGTAGTAAAGACAGGCATGAAAATAAAAGGAATGGGCATAATGCAAGAAGAGTCACTTGGGGGTTGAAGATGTACCTCACTAGTAGAGTGCTTGCCTAACATGTACAAGACCCAGGATTTATTCTCAAGCACCAAAAAAATTCACATTTGTGGAAAAAATAGTTTGCTAAAGAAATACTTAGTTGGTTTTGTAACTTTTCCAGGGAATAACAATGTAAGCAAGTTTAAAATTTTTTATCCTAGAGTTTAATGTAGTCTTTGATATTGGCTGTGCTGCTGCTTAGCTATGAAGCTTACCCAGATTTTAGAGGTTGAACTCTGTCATGTCCTGAAGTTTTTATAGTCAAGAAGTTTTATAGTCTATAGTTTTTATAGACAAGAATCAACTTCCAAAAACACATTAATATTTAATATAATAACATGATACTTAAAAGCAAAAAGTATATTAAACTTGAAGATACATGGAATATTCAATGTCACTGTACAATTCTGGAATTTTAACTTGGCCATTATACAAAACTTGAATTTGTTTATTTTTCCTTAACAAAACAGAAAAATGATCTCCACTGCACCTTGGAGAATAGGTTCCAAAAGGAAAACATGATAAGTGTTGATAGTGCACACCTGTATCCCAGTACTCTGGAGCAGAGGTAAGAGGATCAATTGTGATTTTTTTTTTTTTTTTTTGCCCAGCATAACTAAATCCTTTCTCAAAATCACCAAACAGAAAAAAAATTTAAAAATTTAAATTTTATCAAAGAATATTTATTTTGATTTTTAGGAAATGTACAGTGTAGTTAATTGAAGTTTACATTCAGTGTTTAACCTTCAGGTATCTATTGCAGTAACAGAAACTGCTATATTTTAGTGTACCATCTTAGAGTACTATTAGTTTTATGAGTAAGACCTTACTATAAAACATCATAAAGTATAATGCATGTGTAGAAACTTTAAGAATTATACTGACTTAAGTCCTGTCAACCTAGTATTTAATTGTTTTAAAAAAAAAAAAAAAAAAAAAAAAAAGGACAAGGTCCCACTATGTAATCCCTGCTGGCCTGGAACTCAGAGGTCTACCTTGCCTTTGCCTCCTGAGTGCTGGGATTAAAGGTGTACACTACTGCACTTGACTATTTGGACCTTTTTAAAATGAAGAGTACAAGCTGGGGGTGTAATCCAGTTGATAAAGTGCTTGACTCACATTCAAGAAGCTGGAGATTTGATCTTCAGTGTCTAATTAAACAGAGCCTAGTGGTACATACCTGTGTGATTCCAGCACTTGTGAAGTGGAATTGGAAGGATCTATTTCATGATCCTCAGATACATATCAAGTTTAAGACCTCAGATACATGAGACCCTTCCCACCACCTCCTAAAATGTGAGTCACTAATTTGGGGATAAAGGTTCAAATTGAAGAATTCTCCTTAAAGCAAAAATTCACTTTGTTTCAATCAAAATTGTATTAATTTCACAATTCATTTGAAAGATGCACACTAAAGATTTCAAATTGTAAGCCATTTCAGTTAAAAATTTATTGGTTGCAAAATCTGAAGTTGCTTCAGTCAAAGGGCTTGGATTAGCTAGAGTTTTTCTGCCTTGCCCACAGTCAGGACAAACCTCTATCACCTGCCAGTCCCACAGCCACTCAGACCCGACCAAGTAAACACAGAGACTTATATTGCTTACAAACTGTATGGCCTTGGCAGGCTTCTTGCTAACTGTTCTTATATCTTAAATTAACCCATTTCTATTAATGTATACCTTGCCACGTGGCTCGTGGCTTACCCATATCTTCACATGCTGCTTGTCATGGCGGTGGCTGGCAGTGTCTCCCTCTGTCTTCCTAGTCCCTCCTTTCTCCTGTTAGTCCCGCCTATACTTCCTACCTGGCCACTGACCAATCAGTGTTTTATTTATTGACCAATCAGAGCATTTGACATACAGACCATCCCACAGCAGATTATCATGAATGACTGTTGTCGATGACCTAGAATCCCAGCTACTCAATAGTTTAAGGCAGTAATATTGGAAGTTCGGTGCTTGCATGGGTTACAAAAGCAAGTTCAAGGCCAGGCCAGGCAACTTAACATGATTTAATTTTTTAAAAAAAGCAACTAAGATATAATTTAGTGATAGAGGAATTATCTAATATGTCTAAGCCCCTGTATTCAATCCACAGTGTCACTAAACAAAAAGAATGACTACCAGTTTTGACTATGGCTCTTTTATATGTGATGGAAAAGGACAGTATTTTTATTGAAACAATTTGAGAATGTGGTAACTTCACGTTTCAAATTCTATTAAAATGAATGTAGTTTTTTTTCCGTCAAAAATTGTTGCTAGAGGTGTGTGGTATGGTAGAACTCAACTGTAATCTTAGGCCCTCAAAAAGTTGAGACAGGAGGATCACAAATTCAAGGCCAGCCTAGGCTACACATAGCAACACACTGTCTCAAAAGACCAAAAGAAAATACTAAAATATAACAAGGCTGAAGCAATCAGTATCTATGTGAACTCAAGGCCAGTTTGGTCCACATAGCAAGCTCCAGGCCAGCCAATGCTACATACTGAAACACTGTCTCAAAAATAACAAAAATTGCTAAAATGCTACTTCAAAATGCCTTCCAAGGTTTCTGTTTACATTTTTTAAGCAAGATAATCTTTATTAAGGGCATATTTTATAACCAATATTTCACTGTACATTTATAAAAGATGGTCATGTAAACAAGGAACCTCACAAAAACAGATTAATGGAATGTAAACTATTGCTAACTAGTAGCTCAAAGGAAATTAATTTAAACTCTAAGAACTTCTTAAAGGAGGTGGAAGACAAGCAATGGCTGGAATGAGACAATGATAGATGAAGTACATTAAACAGGAATCAAGGCATGATGAAGGAGCAGCAGATAGTGTAGCATGGAGAAAAAAAGTGGGCCCTGGGCAGTAGGTAGAGAAATGAGGATTGGCACTTAGAGACTGGTTTCCTTTTGCATAAGATGCCCTCATTTCTGTTGAAACAAACATTCAGGATTGCATGCAGCCCTTTAGGAGCCAAGATGTGATGCTTTGAAGAAAAAGAAAAACTCAGCTTGTAAGAAGTGGTTGAAATGCCAGGCAGTGGTTGCGTACTCCTTTAATCTCAGCACTTGGGAGGCAGAGGCAGACAGATCTCTGAATTCAAGGCCAGCCTGGTCTACAAAGTGAGTTCCAAGACAGCCAGGACTGTCACATAGAGAAACCCTGTCTCAAAAAATAAAATAAAACAAAAAAAGTAGTTGAAAGTATAGAAAGCATTGCAAAAAAAAAAAAAAAAAAAAAAAAAAGCATTGCCAGGCCTGGTGGCGCTAGCCTAGCCTATCATCCCCGATTCTTAGGAGGCTAAAGCACAAGATTTTTTTTTTTTTTTAATGTATATGAGTGTTTTGCTTGCATGTATGTCTGAGTACCATGTGTGTTCCTAGTGCCATGAGGTCAGAGGACATTGGACCCCCTGGAACTGGAGTTATAGATAGTTGTCAGCTGCCATGTGGGCCTTGGAAATCAAACCAGGTCCTCCAAGAAGTGCTTTTAACTACTGAATCATCTCTCTAGTCACAAAAACCTGGCATCCTAGCATCCTATTTTAGATAATTGAGTTGTTGATTTTTTTTTTAACTTGCTTTTGATGGAGTAATGTACTTAAGAACAAGTCAATTATCTAAAGCAAATAGATAAAGCAAATAATTCCATCTTCTGGAATTTCTTGCTAAATCTCCTTTGAAATGCCACAGTTGTAGTCTTGGATAACTTGTCTTCCTGGTTTTCAAATTCCTGTTTGTTTGTAAACCCCAAACAGGGTTTCTCTTTGTAACTACCCTGGCTGTCCTGGAACTTACTTTGTATAACAGGCTAGCCTTGAACTCACAGAGATCCACTTGCCTCTGCCTCCTGAGTACTGGGATTAAAAGTGTGAGCTACTATGCCTGGCTAAATTTCTGTTTTCTTATTACAGCTGTTAGTCAGGATACCAAATCTTTGTGTTTTAGTGAAACCAGAAATTGGTAAACCCCCCCCCCCCCGTTTCCATTATTTGGCTTTCCATTTGAGAAATTAAAGCTATGCAAATTTTGTAACATTTGAACTGACCAAATTTAGACTTTAATTGCTCAATTCCATTCCCTCTGTCTAATATTAGGAAAATATTAAAAGAAGGTAAAGTTCAATAGTATTAGCACATTTCAGTCATTGACCCTCCTAACTAACACAAGTGTAGGGATTTTCCTACAAATATGGACTTTAAGAGATGACACTCTTAGGAAAAAGAAAGCATTTTAATTCAATTTGGGGACTATTGAATATTTTATACCTAATAAAATAGCTTTGCTTTTTTTTTTTTTTTTTTTTTTTTTTTTTGGTTTTTTGAGACAGGGTTTTTCTGTGTAGCTTTGCGCCTTTCCTGGATCTCACTTGGTAGCCCAGGCTGGCCTCGAACTCACAAAGATCCGCCTGGCTCTGCCTCCCGAGTGCTGGGATTAAAGGCGTGCGCCACCACCGCCCGGCTAAAATATCTTATTTATATAAGTAATTATAACTTAAATTTTATTCAAATTTTTTTTTTTTTTAGATTTATTATTTTATGAAGATTTTGCCTGTATGTATGTCTGTGTATGACATGCTTGCCTGGTGCCTTCAGAGGTCAGAAGAGGGCATCATATCCCCTGAAGCTGGAGTTACAGATGGTTGTAAACTACCATGTGGGTGTTAGGAACTGAACCCTAATCTACTGCAAGAGCAACAAGTGCTCTAAACCTCTGATCCCTCCTTTTACCCCTATACATCTTTTTTAAAGAAAAGGATTCACTGTCCTTACTAAAGAGCTTCAGTTCGCTTGTCTAATCTTCCTGGCTTTATGTGAATAATTGCCAAATTTGTCTCTTTAGCCTGATTTTCACATAGAGTCTTATCTTAGCAAAGCCAATGACCTTTAATTAAAGTATTTTTGACTAAATGCCTAACTATCAGTTCAAATGTAGTATTGTAAAAAAGGAACCCACAGTCTTTCAGATGGTTCCTTATAAGTTTGTCAGCCTTCAGTGATATTACTACTACTTTCCAGAATGAAAATGTGATTTTTATACCTCCCTTTTTTTTTTTTAATCTTAGCAATCAAATTTTCTGCATATTTTATTTTTTTTACTTTGAAATATGTTACATTTATTCTTTCACAACCAATTTTCTTTTTGGATATCCAGTCTCACTATGTAACCCAGATGGGCTTCGAACTTGTCCTCCTGCCTTAGCCTCCCAGTGGCTAGGATTACAGGCAAGTGTCACCATGCCCCATGATCATTTCCATTGGTATCACTATTATTTGGTTTAGATTTTCTTTGCTTCTAGGGTACTACAATAGCCATGCCAAATTTCCTTGCTGTAAAACTGAATTCAGGACAGCTTTGTTGACATAGTGAATCCCACCCAGGCCAGCCAAAGCTACAAAGTGAAACCCTGTCTCAAAAGATTAAAAAAAAAAAAAATTTAAACCTAAAAACCAGGACATCTGAGAACTCATTATACCCTACAGTTTGCAAGTATGTAGGCCACAAATTATAAAACAAAGCCTTTTTTTTTTTTCTGACAGGGTCTCCTATAATGCAGTTTAATGTCAAACTAATATAGCTGAGGATGAACCAAACTTTTCATCCTCCCAACTCTACCTTTTCAAGTGACAGATTTATAGGCATGTACCAACACACCCAGTTTTATATGGTGATAGTGCTCAAACTAGGGACTGTGTGTATGTTCGGCAGACATTTTACCAACTAAGCCACATTCCTCCTCCAAAGCCATTCTACTGGCAGCTGTCCAGTGTCCCTGAAAGTGCTTCAGAGAGCAGTCTTGTACTGAGAGTCATCTCGTGGGCATTTACTCTGTCTACCAAGTGAGCTGTTGTCAGACAGGGTCTTTCTGTTTCCACTTTTAGTTCCTTCTCCACATGGTCTAAGTGGTTTGGTCAGTTCTCCCCGCTGCCTTTTGTGGGGAGGGGGTGTGTGATAGCCATGGTTTCAAAATTCACACCTATAAAACAAGTCATAAAGCAAATCAAGATATAAAGGAAACTTTTTTTTTTTTAACCACAGAAACTCTTGGTTGGTTTGACACTTGACTATATATCAAAACACCTTTAATATCAAACCTAAACCAACAGGAATAGGCTTTCCAAAAAAATAATTAAGGGATGGGTATAGTGGGTAGATGTTCCAGCTTTGACCTGGAACTACACCCACCCCCCACCCCCCCTACCCCCTGCATTGAGGCTTCCCGTAACTGTCACACCTACAAGGCGGGGCCCAAGATGGGAGCCCTTAAGTCCTGAGATCCAGATGTGCCGGTTCTCTTGGTTCCTGGGTCCTGGACGCTGGACGCTGGAGGTAGACCAAGCAGTTTTCCAGGGAGCACCACTGGACTATGCTACACCTTTCTCGGACCCTGTGACCTATGCCTTTACTTGTAAGTTACCCCACAAAATAAACCTCCCTTTTAACTATGTGGAGTTACCTTAATACTTCCAACAATAGATGAGGATGTGGCTCAGGTGTAGAATGTGTTCGTAGTATACCTGATAATTTGGAGTTGACTCCCAGCAATCCCTCCACATTGCGTAATATATAGGTGTAAATACTATATAAGCCCAGTTGACCCAAAGGATTCAGGTTTTGGTTTTTCAAAACAGGGTTTCTCTGTGTATCCCTGGCTGTCCGGGAACTCACTCTTAGACCAAGCTGGCCAGAAACTCAGATCTACCTGCCTCTGCCTCCTGAGTGCTGGGATTAAAGGCTTGCATCACCACCTGGCTCAGGTTTTGTTTTTGTGTTTTGTTTTGTTTTTTTAAATTGACATTTAAGGTATGTAAGACTTGTGGCCTGAATGTAGACAGGTAACAGAATGAACAGCCCTGGAGGTGATGTTGTAAATGGTGGAGAACTCTTATACTACCAAAAAAAAAAATGTATTATATAAAAGCTATAATGACACATAAAAATAAATTCTTATCCCATTACAAATATAACTTTCCTACCACTTGGGAGATGAACATGGGAGGATAAGTCTCAACTATGTTCAACTCTGTCTCAAAAAACCAAAACACACAAGCCAAAAACTAATATAACCTAAAATAAATGTGTTATCCAAAAACAAATGTTGTGCAATTGGCTCCAGTTATCTCTGTCTTAGTTTGGGGAAGAATAGGTTTAGTGTACTTTCTTGCTCACAGTACACTCTACAATATATTTATTTTGATAAATTTTTGCTATGTACGTGATTTAGCTAGTTGAGTGTAAGTGACATGTATATAATGCTGTTTAATTCTTTATGGTGTTTGCTGATTAGACTAAAAAACTAAAAATTAATTAAAAGACAACATTCTATCTCAAGTTATCTAGGACTAAAACAGGGAATGTTTAAGCTGCTATTAATGTATTCTTAGTCATTTACATTTCCAGTTGACAATTTTGAGATTAGAAATAGAATTTTAATAAGCTGATATAATATCCATGGAAATATACAATATACATAACAGTCATTTGTTCAATGAGTACTTATTGATATCTACTATGTACTAAGTACTATTCTCAGCATTGAAGAACCTTACTGTATTGGACAAAAATTCCTGTCCCTCTCTAATTGCCAGCACAATTCATAATATGGATAATGGATTAAATTAAGCAGTTCAAATAATTTCTCTAAACTCATGAGATCACAATACAGTACTATTTTAAGAAGAGATGACCATAATTTAAATATATATATTATTTGTAGGCAGAGTTTTTGTCAAGACTGCCAGCTCCCCAATAAACACAGAAAGACTTAATATTAAGTATAAATGCTTGGCCGATAGCCTAGGCTTGGTACTAGGTAACTTTTTGTTTGTTTGTTTTTGTTTTTCAAGACAAGAGTTTCTCCGTGTAGCCCTGGCTGTTCTGGAACTTGCTTTGTGGACTAGGCTGGCCTTGAACTCACAGAGATCTGCCTATCTCTGCCTCCTGAGTGCTAGGATTAAAGGCATGTGCCACCATGCCCAGCTCTCACATTTTAAATTAACCCATATTTTTTATCTAACCTTTGCCACTTGGTGATACCTTCTTTCAACATGGCATGATCATCTTGCTTCTCTCTGCATCTGCTTGCAACTGCCCTGACTACCCTTCTTCCCAATCTCCTTAGTCTGGCTCTCCCACCTAACCTTATCCTGTCTAGCTATTGGCCAGTCAGCTTCTTTATTAAACCAATCACAGCGACATATATTCACACAGTGTAAAGGAATATTCCACATTATTCATTAGGAAAAGTGTAGTTTCAGAGTGAACAGAATTCATTCATTAATTATTTTAGCATTTATCACATCTGGAAACATCTGTCATCTCAGTGAGCTTCTTTGGTTTATTCTGTATTGAGTGGGACACTAACTGGAGTATCTAGGTATGGGTCTTTCAGAAAGGGAGGCAGGCAATACAGTTTTAATAAAATGGGGTAGTTTATAGATAATATAGGAAAGTCAATATTTTTGTGTAGGAACAAAAGACTTCAAAAATTTTCATATGGGAACCAATCAACTCTTCCTCATTGAGTTAATTTGCTTATTTTTTAAAGTATTTTTTATTTATGTGCATGTCTCTGTGTATATGTATTACTGCCCACAGAGGTAAGAGGATAGTGTTGAATTCTCTGGAATTGAAGTCATGTGTAGTTGTAAGCCACCTGACATGGGTTCTGCGTTGACTTAAAGCAGTAAGTGCTCTTAACCAGTGAGCCATCTCTTGAGCCTCAAATTATTTTAAGTTATAAGAAAATTATGACAGAAATCTACCTTGTCCAGCAACACCAAAAGCCTTGACCTAACAAATCCCAGATGCTATCATTACATCTTCTGTGTAATCACAGTGGCACCATTAATGGGTTGGGTGGTCCTCTTGTATTTCCTTACTTGTTATGTTTGTTTAAGTTTCTTTCCATCATCCAGTTTTTATTTCTGAACAGGCATCAAAAAATTTTAGCTTCTGATTCTTCTTGAACCTCTATGACTTACAAAATTGATTGGAAATTCTTCTTGTAAAAGTTTTTTGAAAGATGCTACAGAACTTAATTTTACTCTTGAGTTAAACATACACATTATATCTACAGAGTCCTTGCATTGTGATGAAACAGGAGCTAACTTAGAGCTGTCTTTAAAATACATATGAGACCAAGAATCTAAAATAGTAGTAGACTATTTAGTGCAAACTTGAGAATTACCTAGTGTGCTTGTGTCTGACTTTTCTTCTATACTACTTGCATCTGACAAAATATGCTGATTCTCATAAATAACAGGAAAAGTTACATCATTAGAAGTGTCTATCACTAGAGATTCTGCTAAGGTTAAAGAAAAAAAAATTGCCAAGAGCGAAGTTTAGTAATATAAAAGTTACTATATGGAAGGTTTCAGAAAGAAATTTATTACCTTCCTATAGTCAAAGTACCCCTGAAGACAGCAATGTGGATATTAAGTTTTGTTTTTGTTATTATTTTTTAATCATTCGTGTTTATTGTGTTTTTTAAACCCATTCTTCCCCAAACTGAATCAGTGTATTAAAGTAAGTAAGTTGCCATTTCTATAAAAAATGAAAGGATGGATGCTTCTTAAATAAAACAAAGCAAGACATCCATTCTTAGATTAGTTCTTCCTTTTGGACCATTACTATCAGTCACTGACCTTAATATTACTAAAAGTATCCTACTTTTTCCCTTATACATAACTTATTGAGGTACTCTTAGAAAAAGTTGGAGTTTTTCTGTTTTCCACAACCTAGAATTCAGAAATTTGTAAACAGCTCTTAGGAGTGTCCCTTGCTCCCTCCGTCCCTCCCTCCTTCCTTTCCTACCTTCCTTCCTTTCTTTCTTTAAGGCAGTGTTTACTTGTGTAGCACTAGCTGTCCTGGAACTTACTCTGTAGACCAGGAAGGGCGTGGTACAGTAAAACTTCTGTCAGTATGAAACAATAGGCCTTACTATGCCACAAGAGTGGCCACAATCCCTGGCATACACATGCAGTCTTTCAGGTATGGCTTCTTCCTTTTCAGTGCTTATTTATTTGTTTTGGTTTAGCCTTTCTCCACCTACCCCACCCCGCATCTTTCAACAAATGTGCAGCATGATTTTTCAATAACAAGGCTGATGCCATGAATATGAAAGCTGCAATTTGCAAGGCACAACATCTAGAACTCAGGATGCCAATCAGAGTGGGTGCAATTCTAATTAAATGATCAGGTAACATTACAACATGCTGGGATGCAGCATCAAAACTGTACATTAAGTTGTGTCTCCTACCCCATCCCCCCCACTCCCCACCCCACCCCGCCAAGACTGGGTTTGTCTATGTTAAAGCCATGGCTGTCCTGGAATTCACTCTGTAGACCAGGCTGGCCTTGAACTCAGAGATCCCCCTGCCTCTGCCTCCTGAGTGCTGGGATTAAAGGCCTGCACCACCACTGCCCGGCCAGTTTCTTTTTTCTTGATCAGAGGCTCCACATTGTGTCCAGTCTCTTCCTTGTGTTTTAGGTGAGCCCCATCAGACCTCCAGCAGCATCAGTATGTGGCCTTATCTCCCAGACCCTCCATGTTGAAGGCTCGGACCACCTTGGGGTTGTCTTTCTGGAATTGAAGGTGCTTTGTTGCGAGGATCTTTAACGTAGAACTTTTTCTTTGTTTTGTTTTTGTCACTGCTCAATGTTTATTTTTGGTGTGTGTTTGATTCTTTTTTTTTTTTTTAATTTTATCACTCTGTAGCCCAGCAAACACAATTCAAGGATCCCTTAAACTTGGGGTCCTCCTTTCTGTCTCAGCTTCCCAGAGCTGGGGCTGCAGTCATGTGATACTGTGCCTAGTACTTTGAGTGTGCATATATGTATATTTTTTTCCTTCTGCTTCTCTATAAATGAATTTGGATTATGTCAGTATGCTGTGGATATTGCTCTATATAAATAAAACACTGATGGCCAGTGGCCAGGCAGGAAGTATAGGCGGGACAAAGAGAGAGGAGAATTGGGGAAACAGGAAGAAGGGGGAGGGACACTGCAGCCACCGCCAGGACAAGCAGCATGTGAAGACGCCGGTAAGCCACCAGCCACGTGGCAAGGTATAGATTTATAAAAATGGGTTAATTTAAGATAAAAGAACAGTTAGCAAGAAGCCTGCCACGGCCATACAGTTTGTAAGTGATATAAGCGTCTGAGTGATTATTTTATAAGTGGATTGTGGGACTGCGGGGCTTGGTGGAGCCTGGAGAGAAGCTCTCCAGCTACATCAGTAGTTGATAGATAGTTATATAGTGAATACTTTTAACCCCAAACATATTATTGAAAAAAATTTTCATACTATAATTTTGTTTTCCCATCTCTAAGTTCCTTCCAGATGCTCCCCACCTCCCTATACACTCTACCCACACAATTTTATGTTCTTTCTTTTTAAAACAAACAAAAAAAAAATCCCCACAAAAACAAAAATCAAACAAGTGAAAGACAAATAAAACAAACAAAAAAATCTCCAAATAAAGCATCTGAGACAAAAAGTCTAGAGAAATACCATTGAGTTCACTTTGTGTTGGCCGTCTACTGCAGCGTGTGGGGTCTGCCCTAAAGTCTGGTTAATATACCCAGTAAGATTCCACTGGAGAAAAATGAGTTTTCCTTTGTCAGTGGGTGCAGATAGCTTATCGCTTGGGGTGGGAGCCCGTGCCTACTTCCCCCTCAGTGCTAGGACTCCATCTGGCTTGAACCTGTGTGTAGGCCTTGTGTGTGCTTGCCATAGCCTCTCTGAGTTCATATGTGCATGAATCCTGTTGTGTCTGGAAGACACTGTCTCCTCAGAATCATGCATTACCTCTGGCTTCTATAGTCTTTTCACCTCCTTCTGTATAGACCCCTGAGCCTTGAGGGGAGGGCTTTGAATTTAGGACTGATGCTCCAAAGTCCCTCCCTCCCTCCACATTGTCCAGTTGTGGGTCTCTGTGTTAGTTGCCGTCTATTACAAGAAGAAGTTTCTCTGATGGGAGCTGAGTGAAGCACTAATCTATGGATATATCAGATTGTCATTAGGAGTCATTCTATTGCTATATTCCTTTAGTAGAATAACAGTATTAGGTTTTCCCCTAGACCCGTGATCTGTCTAGTCTCAGGTTCTTGGTCACTTTAGCAGTGTCAGGCATGGGTTCCATCTCATGAAGTCAGGCCTTAAATCTGATCAGAAAGTAACTGTTTACTCCAATAATAGTTGTGTCACTGTTGCACCAAGGTATCTTGCAGGCAGGTCACTATAACAGGTTGCAGGATTTGAAGCTGAAGATATTGATGAATGTATAGTTTTAATAGCTATATACCCACATGGTGTAGTGAAACATCTTGCATCCATACCTAAATTCTACTTAATTTCCTCTCAAGTGATTTGCATTTTTATTGAAAATTCCATCCATTAAATGTGTATAGATATTTTTCTATAAATGGAAACTATATATACATATATGTACCCTAGAACTTTTTTTGGAGACACAGTCTCACTCTATAGACTAGGTTGGCCTAGAATTCACAGAGATCCACCTGTCTCTGCTTCCCAAGTAGGATTAAAGGCGTACGCCACTTTTCACCAAGCCTGTGTTCTAGGGATTCCCCACCACCACCACCCTTATATTGGCATCCCTTCCTCATAGGCTTCTATACTGCTGCATATTTGTTTTATTTTGTTTGAGACCATGTCTTAATACATAGCCCTGAATAGCCTTTGAAACTAGGAATGTAGACCAGGCTGACCTTGAACTCAGAGAAATCCACCTGCCTCCTATGTACTAGGATTAAAGATATGTGCCACTACAACCAGCTCTGCTTCATGTTTTTTGTTTGTTTGTTTGTTTGTTTTTTTTACAATCTTGGAGGTTGCTCATGCATTTGTGTGTGTACATGTGTGCACCATGGAACGTGTGCAAGTCAAAGAACAACTTTTAGGAGTCAGTTTTCTCCTACTATGTAGGTTCTCAGGATCAAATGTTACTCCCACCAATCGAGAGTGAGACCACTATCGCAGTTTAAAGCCAAATTTGAAGCAAGCTTTAATTAAATACTAGCCAGGTGGGTGGGCTCTGGCCAGGTTCATCTCTGGGTTTCCAGAAGAGAACCCTGAGTCATGGTTTACAGCAGCTTAAGTTTTTCCCATCAGATCCAATCAGGGGCAAGCATGCATACTCACGTATTCTCTGCCTATGTACCTCCTGCTCACATGTGACCAAGTATATCTGGTGCAAAGGGGTCAAACAAACTTGTTTGGGGGAGGGAAGATATGTGGCTTCATAAACAATAGCCTCCAGAATTTCAGGAACCATCTGTCCTTAGGCAAGGGGCTTACAGATCAGAGGTATTTTTGTTTCATGGATCTCTTAGGCATAGTAATTAAAACTTAAAAGTAACTTCAGCTCTCACAGGAACTCATCTCACCAACCCTACCTCATACTTTTTAAGAATCTACATAAATCATTCTATGGCTTATTCCATATTGATGAACTTTGAGCTTTTTTTTTCTGCTGTGGTGATGCATTTCTTTATTTGAATGCATGCTGCTTGGGAATTAGGATTTTTACCTACTCCATGTTTATTTTGATCTTTAGAATTTAGTATAATGTGCTGGCTAGTTTTATGTCAAATTGACACAGAATAGAGTCATTTGAAAGAAGGGAACCTCAATTGAAAAACATGCTTCCATAAGGTCAGGCTGAAGGTAAGCCTATAGAACATTTTCTTATGGAGGAGGGCCAAGCCCATTGTGGGTGGTGTCATCCCTGGGCTGGTGGTCTTGGGTTCTATAAGAAAAAGCAGGATGAGCAAGCCATGAAGAGCAAGCCAGTAAACATGGCCTCTGCATTAGCTCTTGCTTTTGGGTTCATGCCCAGTCTGAGCTCCCGTCCTGACTTCCTTTAATGATGTACTAAAATATGGAAGTGTATAGAGGGCACAGGATTCCTAGGCACTAGGGGTGCCTCACAGGTAAGTACTAGGAAAACCAAGAATGTTAAACACACCTCCTCAATTAAGGAGACGTGTACCAGTTTTCCACCCACAAGTCTGGGAATAGATGTAGTTAATAGACTAATGATCTATGCCAAGCCATACCTGAATCCCCCAGACTATTATGCTTGTCCCAGATTCTTCCTCCCTAGACCTTTATTTTTATCTTTGTTTCTCAGTCAATAGGACCCATCCCTAGGAGAGATGTCACACATACTTTGTAACTTGGTGACCTCTATGATGACCAAACCACACCAGATCCTCCCCTGGGACCTTAAGCTATAGCACCCATTTTTACTGAAGAAGTCACATGTACTTTGCAATGTTGTCACCACCACCCTTTTTTAAAATTGTGATTGTCACCAGGAAACTTTTTTTCTAGTGTTGTACTGTACTTAAATATGACTAAAATAAACTGCCCAGTGTCAGATTCAAGTCTGAACCAACACAGGTTAAGTTGTTAAACTGGATTTCCTTCTTTCCTCAAATGGATGGTTACTCTGCAGGTCCTGGTGTTTACAGGGACACCCACAGAAGGGCAAGCAGAATAAGCCCTTTCCTCCTCAACCTGAATTTGGTCCTGGTATTTCATCACAGCAATAGAAACCTTAACTGAGACAAATATCTAAAAGATATTCTTGAATGAATTGCAAACTTTGAAGTGTTTCTACACAACAGCTTTTCACTCAACTATAAGCAAACATTAGAAACTTTTTGATGAAGTGATTTCTTTTTTAGACGTTTATCCTAGTGTTTAAAATAACACAGATGTAACACGAGAAAAACTAAGTTATGTGTATTTTAAATGTTATTCCAAAACTTTTCACCAAATTTAGATACTGTATGATTGATAAGTTTAGCACAATATTGTATATATAGTAGCATTAGAAACTTTTCAAAGAACTTATATTTAAGTGAGGGAAACATGGTTTTATGATGATATAGAAGTCTGTGCAGAATGACCAGCTGCTGGGGGTTACAAGTTAGTCATAGAGGACACTTGGCATGCATGAGGGTTCAATCCCTGACACTGCAGATAAACAAAAGGGCAAGGGAGAAACCAAGGTCTCAGAAGACATGGGTTTGAAATTAAGTGACCCATGATCATTATCATTACTAACAGTTACTGAGCGCTCACCACGTCACTCAGGCCATCAGAAGAACTTCGTTCCCTTTAACCACTACCCTTTTTGTTTCTAGTTAATAAAGTTGAAACACAGAAATGTTAAATGCCTTGCTTAAGTCACATAGCTAATAAATGACTAAACTAGGATCAGACACAATCCAAGTCCAGAGCCTGTTTTTAGAAGCGGTGAGATTTCCTGTCAGAAGGTTTTGAAGGGCCAAGTGCTAAGGCAATGGCACAGTGTTGTTCTGAGAGAGCACGCAGGGTAGCTTTAAGAACTGGTCGCCCAGCAGCAAGAAGGCAGGTACAAAAGAACATCCAAAGTCAGACTGAGTACAAGTCTGACTGACATCCATGCTCCAGGTGTGGAATTTCCAAACAAGACCATTTCCCCTTTACTGTTTCTTTAACAGTTTCACTTCTGAGATGGCACTGGTATGGTGGTATTTTCTGGTTTTCGTGTTTTATTAACCACCAGGACTTGAGGGATTTTTATCCTTTCAAAGACATAGCATTCACTTTTGTCTCCAGAGGCTGGGGTTCTAGTGCTGACCAGAGAAAGCCTTCCTTTAATAAAGTATTGATCAGCAAGCCGAAGACATTTGTTCCATTTGCCAATTTTTGGTTATCAGGCTTTATGGAAATGTACCTGAGACATACAAAGAAGTGTTTAATTAAAAAGCATTCCTTTAATAGCTAATAAAACTACACATGTAAACTTATTTACAACCTCAGATAAAGGCATCATACCTTTCTCCTTTTTGGTTTTTTGGGACAGTGTTTGTGTAGACCATGATGGCCTTGAATGAAAAAAAAATAAAAAGGAAAGGAACGTGACTGGTCCTAGGTACAACGGAGGAGAAAATTTATTATAGATAAAAGGGAGAAAGCATAGCCAGAGGCAGGGACAGCTGGAAGAGTCCAGAGTGGACATGACCCTGAGTCAAATGGGGTGGAGAAGGGAGAGTAGAGAGAGGAACCAGGTGCAGTAGCCAAGAGGCCCAAAGAGAGTAGACAAAAAGGACCAGGTAACCAAAATGGTTGGATTGTATAGGGGAGGGCAGCCCAACCCCTGGGCCGGAGAAGTTTAGTGTAGATGTAATTCTGAATAGTCTTATTAAATAAGAAACACAGAGTCAAATGCAGAGTTAAAAGCCCAGAGGTCAGAGAGCTGTAGCCAAGAGCTGAGACCACCTTCTTACCACCCCACTGCTGGCCATCCTTCCCCTGAGAAAGAGACCTACTTCCTGTGTGTCTGTCTTTTATTGCCTTTCTGTTCTGCCCTCTCATTGGCTCTAAACCCAACCACATGACTTTCTCATCACTGCCTGTCTATTCAGACCTCCAAGTCTCTATGGTTGGTACTTGGATTAAAGGTGTGTGTCACCATGCTGGGTATGTCCTTGAGCACACAGACTCTGCCTGCCATGTGATCGGATTAAGGGCGTGTGCTACTACCTCCAGACTTCTGCTTAATGGCTATGACCTCTGATCCCCAGGCAACTTTATTTATTAACATACAAATAAAACTACATTTCAGCACAAATAAAATATCACCATAGTTTAGGGTAGGGGGCAGGGTATGCCAGCCTGTTACAGGTAGAGACTAAGGGATACTGGGAAAACCAACCATTTGTCCCAGGTTTGAAACCGAGCAGGCCTCAAACTCATGATACTCTGCCTCAAACAAATGCTAGGGTTACAGGTGTGCACCAAGGTTTGGCAACCTAACATTTTTCTTTTTTGAGATTGAGTTTTACTTTTTATCCCTGGCCGCTCTGAAACTCATTATGTAGACTGGCCTCCATGCCTGACTCATAACATTTTTTTAACAGATTCCCTCTTGAGATTTCATTTTCAAATTTGAATCAGTAACTCTCAATATTAAAATAGAAACTGTAATTCTAAGTCATCACAACTATATTTAAGAATATAATCAAAATTGTTGACTTATCAATTTAAGTTTTTTCCTGGAGCAATTTTGTCAATTAAACTGGCCTAATTTTTGATATAATGTAACTTCTAGGTTTTTTTTTTTCAATTTTCTTTTACCCAATTTGACTAACTGATCATTAAATTCTTTTTATTAACACTGTACTTTAACAATTTTCCACTAAATCTAATTACTAGTAATATCATAATTCATGGTTTATTCCTGTCAAACCAGCCTTTTCAGGTTAAGATTTGAAGTTATGTCAAGACTCCATTTTATTGCTACCTTTTCATCAATAATTGCCTGTTATTGGAAAGTAAAATATGGTAGTAAAAAAACGTATTGAAAATGAAAAAAACCCACAAGGTGGTGGTGGCACACACTAATCCCAGGAGACAGAGGCAGGTGGATCTCTGTGAGTTCGAGGCCAGCCTGGTCTACAGGGTGAGTTCCAGGACAGCCAGTGCTACACAGAGAAACCGTGTTTTGAAAAAGAAAACAAAAAAAGAGAGAAAAGAAAGAAAGGAAAGCAGACCCTTTTACCCACTAAGTACTCCACAAAGCCGCACATGGCTCCAGAAAAGAACCCACGTTTGCTCTAATAACGGCAAGACAGTACAGAGAATATCTTCCATCAAGGATATTTTTGTGTCTTCCCACTGTTTATTCTAAAAATGTGAAAAAAAGGCTTAGGTTAGTTCCAGGCAAACACCAAAGCTGTGCATAGTTTCATGAGTGTAAAACAATGTTTGAGCACATCCCTAGTCATTATTAACTGAGGTCATGCTGAAATGGTCACTGGAGGTCCATTCAGTATTACTGGCAAAGAAAACAGTTAACAGCTAAAAGTTATCAATCTACAAAGCACATTTCAAAAAAAAAGTTTATTGTGTTTGATACAAATTTTTAACAGTAGTAAAACATTTCATCTATTCTCAAGTACATATCTAAATTATATAGTCTAGAAACAGTTGTCAGAAAGTTATAGAATATCATAAAAGTATTAAGATACAAATAGAAAGTAATAGGTGGTAAAAAAAAAATGTAGAATGTACTTCAGTAAACCAATGAGCCAAAACTACTATAACTCATTCCTCGTGACCAAATTGAACAAAAATTTCAAGACCCAAGAAAAGGATGAACTAACAGAAAACCTGCACTTCCCTCTAGTGTTGCAGGTAGAACCCAGGGCCTCACAGTGCATGACAGGCAAGGACTCTTCCACTGAGTTCCGTCACCACACCTTATTTTTAAAAAGTTAAGGTCAACTATAATCTTCCATCTAGTTTCATCTAAAAAGGAGAGATCAGAAAATGGCTACAAAAGAAACTTTAGAATCCTGAGACCATAACCTGAACTGAGTATTGTGTTGTCATATGAATAGGCATCTAAAGATGAATGCCAGGGACCTGAGAGGAATAACCAAGTACTAAGAGCATACTGAAGAAGCTTAGAAGCCAGTCAGACTTCTTTTACCATTTTCACCATCCAAAAACATCTGAATAGACAGATTTAGACCAAAGACTAGCAAAAATTACAAATAATTGCCAATTGGTTACTCAAAAGTAGTTATGGCCAGAATTTTCACCCAGTCACCATTTATTTTCATATCACTTTAAATACATTATATATCTCCATTCTGAAACTGGCACTATGTAAATTAAACACAAGAGGAATTCCAAACTTAAAACAACCAAAAATACCACCACATGGTAGTTGGGTGAGGTAACATATGCTTATAATCTTAGCACTGAGGAAGCAGATACAAGTGAATCAGAATCTCCAGGCTAGCCAGGGCCACATATGACCCTATAAAAAAAAATAGTAACTAAAGAAATAGCTCTGGTCTTAGAATTATCTGTTATGAAAACTAAATATATCTTTCTCAGACTAAGGTTTACAAATAACATTCTGTGCTGTTTCTGATCTGTAACAAAAAGGGGGGTGTCATTTGATACAGTATATATACAAGCACGATCCAATTTCCGTTTCTAACCTTGTTTTCTAAGATTATAATTAGTTCGTCCAAATTCTAACAGAACATTGAGTCTTTCCAAGACATCTTTTCACCTATCATGTGTCTTCCTAAAATTGAGGATGCCATTTTTCCTTAGGTTTCTAACTTTCTGAAAAGGGATGCCGAAAAGATCATTATCATTTATTCAGTTGAATTTTAAAACAATAAAAAAATCCCATTATTCCTCTTATTTAACTACTTCCTTCCCCAATGAAAATGAAGAACAGAGTTTAAAGCAGTTTGGTAACAACAGGACCTTAGATGTTCTTCATGGCTTATTTGAGTAGTACCCATTTCTAAAATGACATTTCAGCTTCTTTGGGAGACCAGGGAATAAGGATTTATATAGATTTATTGTCATACTTGACTATACTGCTCATTGTCCTCCAGTTGGTAGCTGAGACTAAGGGGTGTGCTGTGGGAGAAGTAATACTGGACTCCTTCCTGATAGCTACTGTAAAGGCTAAGAACTCTAAAATATGTCTATCTCTTCAAAGTGATTGCTTTTAAATGCTGTAAGTAAAGAAGACAAAAAAGTTTTCTTTTTCCTCCTAAAAATTAAAACCTGTTTTCACAGTTGGTAATAACTATCTGCAGCATTAAGATATTTCTAACCGGGGATGAGGTGGTGTGTCCCTGACTGCAGGGCAGCAAAGCAGAAGAGGCAGGTGCAGTGGGAGTGTTCACCTTCAATCCCAGCCCTCGGAGGTAGAGGCAGTGGGAGTTCCAGGCCAGCCAGAGCTACATAATGAGACCCTGTTTCAAGTTCTAGAACAAATGCATAGTGTGTGAGAGAATCGGGCCATACCAGTGAACCTCTCCTATGTGCAAGTGGGAAAGAAGCTGACTCATTCTAAGCCATTCATTAGCAATGGAATAGAATCTACAGAACCAGTTCCTCTTAGAACACCGAAGTTTCTACTTTCCCTGGGCAGTCTTGGTTTATTACCTGTCCCACAATACCTTCTCAGTCTGAAAGTGCCAAAGTTTAGAAAATAACTACTTGTTCTAGCTGAACAAAACATTAGTCTAAATAAACACTTTTTTTTTTTTTTTTTTTTTTTTTTTGGCGAAGAAGAGTTTTAGGCATAAAGAACTTTCAGTTTTGAGAGAAAATGTCAGAAAACTGGAATAAAAGAGACACTTCAGCATTCAAAATACCTGACTCCAGCATGGTTCTCAATAGTGCCATCAGAGCCACAGTGGAAAACCAGGTCATGGTGAGAAGGCCTTTGTGGAGGCAGTGGAGTAGAGTCACCTGAGGAGGGAAGGGGTTACTGCTCCAGGCCAGCGCTGTAGGCTGCTCTACAAACACTGTAATCCTTCTCATTAGCCGCTCGATGGTTTTGCTGCAAGAGCCAAACACTCGGAAGAAGGCTTGAGTATTTTGGTTTAAGAAATGCACCTCCATGACAGCAGGTCTTGACTGTTGCAGGTGCTGGCTTAAGAGATCAGCAAGAGAATCAAGTTCATAGAAAAGAGCCTCTCTCTGAAGCCTAAGATAGTCTGAAAAGTCCGCGGGTAACAGAAGCTCACGATTTCTCAGAAAATCTAAAATGAAACTAAACAGAGCACCATCTCTATCCACAAAAATCTGGCCATCAACTGTCTTGAACTCTTGGTCTCTGCCATCTAACATGCCTGCCAACCGAGAGGTAGGGAACTGCTTTAGGGTAGAAAGCCTTGTGAATCTCTTCCCTCCCACGTTCAAAGGGACCAGGTCCTGGCTACTCATTCTTCCTAGCTTCTCATTAGATGCTACAAACCATTAACACAGACTTATAGAAACCCTCTAACTCAACCTGCTACCATAATGTTATATATGATTAAGAAACAGGAAAGTGGAGACAGAAAACAAGACCTAAATTCCAAGGTAACTATTGTCAAGACAAATAGTGTATCCATAGCTGTGTTTGCAAATGTGAGTTGCTTGGAGACATGCAGTGTAGAAAATGGAAACAGCAAGTGAAACAGAATGTCAATATATCTCATGATTTCAGATAGATCCCTTTCCTATAATCCACTAAAAACAAGGAAGTAAAAAGCACTCGTGCAATAGGAGTGTGGTTCAAGGGTAGAGGACTTGCCTAATGTGTGTGAGGCCATGAGTTCTGCCTCCAGCACTGAAGAAGTCATTCTCCATGAAACCCTGACATAAATCTGTATTTCAAACAAAATCATGACAACAGAAAACCATTGTCTCCACAGACATTTACCAAGCCCTTGTGGCTGAGGAAAGACTTTTAGAAAACATGATCTGGTTTGAGAAACCCCTTAGTGATTTAATGGCTCAATCTGAATTAAGCTAAGAATAAACAGCTCTGCCGGGTGGTGGTGGTGGTGGTGGTGGCGCACGCCTTTACCCAGTACTCGGGAGGCAAAGGCAGGCAGATCTTTGTGAGTTTGAGGCCAGCCTTGGCTACAGAGTGAGTTCTAGGACAGGCTCCAAAGCTACACAGAGAAACCCTGTCTCGAAAAACAAAACAAAACAAACAAAAGAATAAACAGCCCTTACCTCACCTTCAACTTGACCATTTCATGGCTGGTAGCTTACGAAGACACTCTGTGCTTTATTTTTTTTAATAGTTTATGTGTATTAGTGTTGTACCTGCATGTTTGTCTATGTGAGTGTGTCGGATCCTCTGGAACTGGAGTTACGGGAAGGCATGAGCTGTCATGTGGGTGCTGGGAATTGAACCCAGGTTACTGGAAGAACAGCCAGTGCTCTTAACCAGTAAACCATCTCTCCTGTCCCTTTTCCCCCTAAGACATAGTTTCTTTGTGTGTAGCCCTGGCTGTCCTGGAACTCACTCTGTAGACCAGACTGGCCTTGAACTCAGAGATCCACCTGTCTCTGCCTCCTGATGAAAGGCATGCGCCACCACTGCCCCTATTTTCTGTGCTTTCAAGTTGAGTTGCCAGCTTTTCTCATCCCCGATTACTTTGGTTCTTCTCAATCCAATCAAAAGATGAGGTAAAGACATAGTTCTCTAAAACCCAAATTCACTTAATGGGCTTTCAAGGGCCCGTTTTTTCCAAGACTTCAGAAACAAGGTGACTAAAAACAGTTTTAAGGTTTCTGTGTTTTCATTTGAATTCTAAGCAAGGTGAGAAAATTACATACTTCTGTCCTGTGGCCATCTTTCTCTCTACAAGCAGAGAGGACGAGTCTTCACCTGATGATGTTATACTTTATCTGTGCTAACAAACCCTCTCTTCTGTTGTCAGACTAGTCTTACTACCTGGAACTGTAGGCAAGTGACCTGGGCTGGTTGTACAGTTGCTGTGGTACTGTACAGCACAACCACAACATTAGGTACCAGTTAAAAAGTGGCTTTCCCAACTCCTGCCCTTTCCGTCTACACAGCTACCTACAATTGTATCACCTTTAGTGAAAAGTGCACAGTTCACTGTAATGCCAATACTTGGGAGGCCTGAGGTAGGACTACCAGGTCAGGCTTGTCAACAAGAATAGGAGGGAGAGATTGAGTTTCCAAAATTACATTTACACTGTCATGAGAAACACTCCTCGAAAACAAACTTGGGAATCCAGTGTTTTAACTAACAGTCTTTACTTTTTCAGAATGTTCAGTCAGAAAAGTTACTTTGCTCCTTTCACAGTACGATTGATGACTCAGCACTACATTACCCGAGCCAATGAGGTGGTAGCTCATGTGTGCTCTATGTTACAGATGCAATGTTAAATCATGTATGTTCTCAACTCCCTCTCTTGCTTGCT
Organism: Peromyscus leucopus; assembly: GCF_004664715.2. NCBI lineage: Eukaryota > Metazoa > Chordata > Mammalia > Rodentia > Cricetidae > Peromyscus > Peromyscus leucopus. The sequence continues at coordinate 61,793,322 of NC_051070.1, forward strand.
TACTTCTTGCCCAGACTGGTCTCAAAGTCCCAGGCTCAAGAGATACACTCATGTGCTGTGTACCACAGAACAAATTCAGCGAATACTAGAGGGAGAACAATTATTTTAAAACTGTCTTTACAAAGGAAGGGAAGGGTCAGGACTACTAAACTTTACTTTTATCTTTATGTTCCTATTTGAATAACATATAAAAGACATTACTAAAGGAATACTTTTAAAAGAAACAGTAGACTGGAATCTTGACCAAATCTGAATTATTCCTGTGTTCTCTAACAATCCCATCAAGAAACAGAACTGTGTAGTTGAAAGATTTTATAGTAGTTTATATTTGCACACAAATTCTGCAACAGTGTTCAGTGCCACCAAACTAAAATTTTTGACTCTTTCACTAAAAATGAAAAACCCATCTGTCATCTGTTCCCAGAAAAAAACAGACTGCTCTACAAAATCAGCCGATTTAGTCAGGTAAGAACTGACACTTGAAAGATAGTCTTTCCAAGCTGCCAACTCATCGAATGGAGACCACTCCAGAAGCATGGTAGGTCCAAAGAATATGAGGAGACCCAGCAGAACAACCACCATCAACAACTGGTAGGAGCGCCAGGGAATCTTGCTAATGAACACGCTTGTGTCTTGAGGCAAAGAAAGCTTATCCACATCGACTAGTTTAATGTCCTCCCACTGACTGGTATCAAAGTTCTTCATTAAAGGGCTTGTGGGCAAATTAGAGGGTGGCAAAGGAGTTTCCTTGATTACTTTGATTTTCTCCCTGAACTCCTGCATCTGTTGCAGAAATATAATAGGTTCTGACACGTCTTTGAAAGCCTCGGCAATGTTAAAGGCCATCCGTTGCTCCTGTAAAATAGTGTTGAGTTTGTTGATCTCTGGGTCATAGGCTTGCATAACTGAAAGCTTCATAGTCTCAAAATCAGATAGGATTTCATTCTTCTTTTGATCTAATGTGTGTTGTAACTTCTCAAAAAACTCCTTTACTTTATCTGAATCTTTAGTGAGCAACTGTAGGGATTTCCTTTTGTTTGTTTCCAAAGTGTCCAAGCGGGAAAGAGCATCTCCCCGGCGCCAAGTCTCAAAACTCTGAAAGAGGGATTCAAAGGCATCCCTTTCCTGAGCATAGGCATCTTCAATAGAAGAGAAGACATGCTTAGTGTGATCACCACAAGTAGCACAGATCCCACAAATCAGCTGCATATCAGTTACACAGAATATGTTGAGAGGCTGTCCCAAGTGTCCTTTGCACACTGGCATTTTGGGAGAAATCTTGATTTTGTTGTATTTCTCCACAATACCCTTTAGGGAGTAATTAACTTGCAGACTATTAACTCCAGTTGCTGAAGTTTCCTTACGACAGGTAGGACACTTGAAAGGAGATGGTCTCCACAATGAATTCCGCACATTCCCCTCTAAGAGCCCTTCTAAACATTTTTTGCAGAAGTTGTGTGAGCAGGGCAAAACTCGGGGATCATCAAACAAACTGCAACAAATTGGGCATGTGAGATCTTCTTCAAGCAGCTCCATCACATCCTGCCACAGAGAAAGAAACATTTAGCTCTGGTAAGCCCCTCTGTACTAATTACAAAACACTATCTTCCCAACAGAATGATTGCCTGCTGACATAATCAAAGGATATAAGGAAGAAATTTGGAGAAGGCTTGCAAACTAAAGCATATTTAACTCACTGGAACAAGAGCACACTCCTGTACACAAGGCCTTTGTGAGGGCTTCCCATCAACAGCCTTTGCTAAGACAGGGTTAGGACTGGGACAATGGCAAACTGAGCCAACAGGACCCAACATTGTTTTAAACAGAGCTGACTACTAGATGTCAGAAACAAAGAGTCTCAGTGTCTGTAAGAGAATGGGCTCTTTACTTTGGGCCTACAAATATGAAATGGTATGCTAAAGACAGAAGCATACAATAGAAATCCAAGCAAGTACTCTATTCCAACTTTTACTGGAAATTGGCATATTTTCCTATTTCAAAGACATGATTACAATTATTTAAGAGAATCACAGTTTAAAAAGCACAAAAGTTGTAATTCAACCTTGTCTAGGGAATTAAATGAGGTGGATTTTTGCTGTTGTTTGGGGGGATTTTTTTTTATTGGTTGTTTTTAAATAATCAAACTTATCCTATATCCTTTACACTACAACAGTAATTCTCTCTATGAGGGGCAGAAACCTAAGTGTCCCTCTTTCAGAGAACTGGGGAAGCCAAAAGCATTTTCATAATGATGTGCCATGCTGACTGGTATTTGCACCAACTTTGTCAGAGCAACAGGAGGTATATTCTGCTGGAACTTTAACAGGAATCAAGGAAGACTGTAAGAAGCACCGCACTGTAAGAAGAACTACTCAGTGTTCTTCAGGAACACACAAGAAGGGAGGGGAAGGAGCACTGTCAGTGAGTAGTGCTCTTAGCCAGGCTAATTAGAGCACACACCTATAGTCCCAATACTCAGAAAAATAGAGAAGGAAGGATATGAGTTCAAGGCAACAGGCTACAAAGCAAGTTCCACCCCAGTCTGGACTGTGAGACCCTATTTCAAAACCAAATAAATAATAAAATCTTGATGAAGCAGCAAAAATTACTCATTTTGCCAAATCCCGATTCTTGTCTACATGTCTTTTAAATATGTGTGACAAAGCAAGAACTACACACAAAAGCTTTTGTGTGTCTGCAGATGCTGTCTAAAGGAGCAGCAGGCTCACGTGACAAGCTACAAGAGAAGCCAGCTGCTTCTATTAGGAAACAATGTAAGCCAGCACTATGCAGATTTAGGTAGCTGATGGATATCTTGAAAATGAGAGACACACAGGCTTACAATAAATATGATCTCATATACTACAGTATGACAAAAAATGCTAGTATTTGTTGAGGTTTGGCACAGTATTAAAGAAGAGCAACAAGTTATCTCAAAAAGCTACTAAAATACTACTCCCTTTACCAACCACAAATCTGTGTAATGCCATTTTTTTTCTTGTGTATGTCAATCAAAATAATTAGAGCAGTTGTTTTCAATAAAATAAACATTCAGGGCTGGGATACGGCTCAAAAGTTGGTAGAAAGCACCCTTGGTATGTATAGGGCCTTAGGCTAGTCATTAGTGCAGACAAAATTGCATCACAGTTCAATATTAAATAACAAGAAACAAAGGTGGTCAGGATGAAAAGGAGAGAGAGGGGACCTGAGGCAAAGAAAAACTTTGGGAAAAATGGAGAAAATACAATAACAGAGGACCAAAAATTTTAAGGCAATCAAATATGAGGAAAAGGAAAATGTGAAAATTACAATAGCCATTCAAAGTCATAATCATTCCATAAAGAGTACTCATGCATTCATTCTATCCTAAAACTTTTTCCCCCCTGTACTGGCAAAAGCTAAATTTGCCATGCAGAGCACTGCATGGCTTGGAGATGCCTGTGTGCTGCGGCAGGAATCCGCTATGCTGTGTCCAAGCTCAAATGCTGCCCGTCACACTGTAGCTCAGGCTTGCCTGAGACATAACTAGGAAGCTGTTTTTAGCTCCATTTTAGAATCTCTTAAGTACATTATTTGAAATAAGATTAGCTAGTAAATGGAGAAGTTTTTTATGTTTATATTTTTGTTATTTTATATTTTTTATTTTTAAAACAGGGTCTCTATATGCAGTCCCAGCTGGAACTTAGGTATGTAGACTAGACTGGCCTTGAATTCACAGATAGCCTTCTGCCTCTGCCTCCCCAGTGCTGGGATTAAAGTTAAGTGCCACCAAGCCTGGCCTGTGGCCTTTAGAAAAAAAAGTACACTTGGGCAGGAGAGGTGGTACAGCAGTTAAGAACACATATGCTCTTGCAGAGGACCCATATCAGCTCACAACTTCCAGGAACTCCAGCTCCAGGGGGAACTGAAGCTTCTGGTGTCTGTGGGCACCTGTACTTATGCACACACAGAAATATAATTATAAAAATAATCTTTAAAAAGGTAAGCTTTTCTTGTAAGCATTTGTCAAGGTAAGTAAACCTGATGGCTCTTAGATGACTCAGGGGCTATGAAGAATTTTAGTATTTACTGTCTTAGTTTTATTATTTATTTTATGTTTATGTTTTTTGTTTGTTTGGGGGGGGGGAATCTCTCACTGGCCTAGAGCTTGCCAAGTAGGTTAGACTAGCTGGCCAGCCACCTGTCTCTTTGCCTCCCTAGTCCTAGGATTACAATTACACATCACCACACATGGCTTTTTGTTTTTGTTTATTGGTGGGTTCTGGGAACTGAACTCAGTACTTTAGTTACTTTCCAAGATCCTCTCCTGACTGATAAATTTAAACACTGTTTTGAAGTTCCTAAATCCCAAACAAAGATGCTCTAAGAAAAGATGGAAATCCCCAAGATACAGGAGGCCTACACTCTGGCTCAGAGGCAGAGCACCTGCTTAGCATGCTTGAAGCCCCGAGTCCAATGCCCAGCCCTGACAAACAAATCCCAAAGACAAAAAGCATAATATAATGGCTCTTCTTTTTGTTCCCAATAGATGGTTTTACTTTGTATTTTTTTTTTTAGGTTTATGTGGCCCTTGGGGCCAACACAAGGCTTTTTATTTTTATTTTTATTTTTATTTTTATTTTTATTTTTGGAGCTGAGGATCGAACCCAGGACCTTGGGCTTGCTAGGCAAGCGCTCTACCACTGAGCTAAATCCCCAACCCCTTTACTCTGTATTTTTTATATCTACTATTTATTTTGTGTGCACACATGGAGGGATCACGGCTCACTGGGGTCAGTTCTTCTCCTACCTACCACAAGGGCTGCGGGGATTGAATTCAGGTGGCCACACCTAGCAGCAAGTACTTCCTTCCACCCACTGAGCTGCCTCACAGGCTCCCATGAGAGATATTTCAAGGGGAAGATTAACTTGTACTTAAGAGTGAATGCAAAGCTGGGCATGGTGGTGTAAGCCTGTATCCTAGCCCCTGGGAAGCTAAGACAAGAAGAACAGAAGTTTTAGGATAGAATGAATGCATGAGTACTCTTTATGGAATGATTATGACTTTGAATGGCTATTGTAAATTTCACATTTTCCTTTTCCTCATATTTGATTGCCTTAAAATTTTTGGCCCTCTGTTATTGTATTCTCTCCATTTTTCCCAAAGTTTTTCTTTGCCTCGGGTCCCCTCTCTCTCCTTTCCATCCTGACCACCTTTGTTTCTTGTTATTTAATATTGAACTGTGATGCAATTTTGTTACCATTTTTACTTACAAATACACATTTTTCCCTATCAGTACCTGTCCTTCAAACCCATGCTAGCCCACCTTAGGAATATGCTTTTTTTTTTTTTTTTTTTTTTTTTTGGTTTTTCGAGACAGGGTTTCTCTGTGTAGCTTTGCGCCTTTCCTGGAACTCACTTGGTAGTCCAGGCTGGCCTGGAACTCACAGAGATCTGCCTGCCTCTGCCTCTGGAGTGCTGGGATTAAAGGCATGCGCCACCACTGCCCAGCTTGCTTTCTAATAGTTTATCTGTCATTCTCTTTATTTTTAGAATGGTACTGCTTAAGTAAAGGCCTTATAGAAAAGTTTTAATGAAAACCTCTTAATTTCTGACCATTTCCTTAGATACAATACTGGATCAAGGAATAAGCGCATCTTTAAATTTTTATTTATTTGTGTGTGTGTGTGTGTGTGTGTGTGTGTGTGTGTGTGTGTGTGTGCGCGCGCGCGCGCATGCTGCATATGTGCTGGGGTAAGAAGGCAATTTATGGGAGCTGGTTCTCTTCTTCTACCATATGAGTCCTGTAGATGGAACTCAGATCCTGTCAACGGTGTTAGCAAGCACCTTTACCTGATGAGTCATTTTAAAACTCTAAAGATTGCCAAGTGTTTTTCTAAAAAGGGTGTGTATAGCTGGGCATGATGGCACATGTCATTAATCCCAGCACTTGGATTACTCACCTGGATTAAATTGCAGAACAATTTAAGTCAGTTACCATTAGTATGCATCTATGTATTCTATATCTATCTATATCTATATATATCTTGAGAACAAAAGAGTAGGAATAAAATGTAAGTTGTAGGCTCAAAACCAGTGTAGCTAAGCCCCTAACTTCATAAGTAAAAACATGGAGCCCAACTCATTCTGCCCTTCCACTACCAAAGCACAGACTTTGAGTTTTCTAGGATGCAGCACTATCCAGAAAGTGAGTCAAAAATTCAGCATCTAACCCGGCATAGCGGCACATGCCTCTAATCCAATCCCAGCACTCAAGAGTTGTAGAGGCAGGCAAATCTGTTCAAAGCCAGCCTGGCCTATGTAGGAAGATGTCACAAAAAGAAAAAAAAAAAAACAATTTGGTATTCTAGGAGCCAAGAGTATAGTAAATGGCAAAGTGTGTACTTAGCATGTTGATGACATTCGTTTAGATTCCCAGAACCAAAGTGTGGGGGAATAATTCAGTATCTCTATTCATAAAACAAAGTTTATCTCATAAACTTCCAAAAATCTCTTCTGAAACTCTATAGTTTTCACAAATAACTGTTTTATCTTTCATAAAATGAGCATCTTTATAGTACTATCTTCATATTACTGGAAAATAAATATAAAGGAAATTTCATAAATTTACATAAATCATAACATAAACTTTAACTACACCATTATACAAATACTATGGAAATTATAAATCCACATTAGAGGATGAGAACAGGGCTCAAGAGAGTTTAATTCTCCTGGACAATGATTCCAAAGCAAATCCATTGGGTACCAGATACACAGAAGCATGATCTTAGGAGGGCTAGATATCCTAGCTAGCATACATGCACAGCAGGTCTGAGGCTGAGGCAAGCACCTGTATAGCATGAGCACTTCCCAGCACCACCAGCAAATAATTACACATGTGAAAAGAACAGTCTGGTGGTAGAAAAGGATGTATCAGGAATTAAGTCAACTGGTACCAAATACATAAACAAAGAAATACATAAATTAAAAAAGTACTAGGGGAGGAAGAAAACCTGAAGAAGTGTATCTTCTGGGGCTGTACATGTCTGTCACTATGATAAAACAATGACCAAAAGCAACTGACACTTCCAGGTCATAACCCATCACTGAGGTAAGTCAAAGCAGGAACTCAAGGCAAAACTACTTGTTATTCCACACATTGCCTTCTACCTGGGAACTCACTCCCAGGTAGTACAGCAGACACCGTCAATCCACGTGGATTGCTGGCTGTGCTCTGGCCCATAACATGCTCATGCTTAGCTGGCTTTCTTATGGTGCCCAAGTTAATCTGCCTAGGGATGGAGCTGCCCACAATGTGCTGGGCCCTCCTATGTGAATTAAGACAGTCCCTCACAGACATATCCAGAGACCAACCTGAAAAACAATTAGACTGAGACTGTTTTCAGGTGATACTAGGCTGTGTCAAACTGATACTCAGTATTAAGTAGGCCAGGGTGTGTAGTTCAGAGGTAGAGTACTTGGCGAGCATACCCCGAAGTGTCCTGGGTTTTTTCTCCAGCACCCAATAATAATTTTAAAGCAAAAACTGTATGAAAGAGGCATACTCAGCCAATAGCCCATTGAGTTCCAGCAGAAGACTATAAGATGGCATTCTGTTTTTAAAGTGCCCAACATGCAAAGGGCATGTCTAAAGAGCTGCAAGGAACTCATCCCGTTCCACTGCCTCAGTAGCACTCGGACAAACCCCACAAAAGAAATGCTGCCGAATCCTTTTTTTTTTTTTTCCTTTACAGCATACTTAAATTATGTAGAGTAATTGTCAAAGAAAGGAATGGCAAGCATGGATTTTGTCTGAGTTTTGAAATATGAAAAGAACAAAGACCACCTATTACTGAAGGATGGTTGGATGTGGACATACACTCCGTAGTTCGATCTGGAATGGTCCCAGGGCTAATAAAATTTGGCGTGTTTTTCATTAATACCAGAACATAAAGGAAAATACTAACGTTTACCTCTGTCCCCGGCAAGCAGGTGCTTTCGGTGAGGTTAATATTTCTCTGGGAAAACCCGATTTTTGTTTTCCCCCCCACGTTTTGACTGTAAAACTAGAGAATGCTGTAGAGAAAGGAAAAAGGGTGTTACATACACAGATCTGCATTCTTATCCCTCCATTAAAAAAAATTTTTTTTCAATCTCCCCTCCCAACAACAACCAAAATCCCCTCCCAACCAAAAAAAGCCAGCTCGCTGTGCCTGCTTCCTGGCCACAGCGCCTCCCCAGAGGCGTGCGGACCTTCTCGGTGGCGACACCGGCCGCGCTGTCGCCTCTGCCCACGCAGGTGTCCGCGGTCGCCGCGAGCTCAGCGACACCCCAGCCCACCTCCGAGGACGCCGCTCACCTCCACAGACTAGAGCCCGCAGCTTCGCTGCAAAATGGACACGGCGGCCACGCCCTCTGCCAGCCGCCGCCCCGCGCCTGCGCAGCGCCCTGATAGTCCCCACCACAGGGAAGTGCTCCAGTGACGCGGACAGGAGATGGGTTTGGATTGCTGTACTTTTTGTTGCTGTTCCTTGCATTTTGGGGAACAACAAAAACAAAGCCTAACCCTTCACACCTTTTTGCCTGCATCTCAGGACCCGCTAGGTCGAACACATTGGCCCAACTGTAGGAAAAAGCACTACTGTGATTCCCCCCTCGGAGGCAAGAAAGAGCTTTTAAGTGTTTTTTAAATATCTCTTGGTAGCAACTGCCCTGATTATCCTGAAGTTCACCTCCTATGCGGGGACTGTGTACAAAGGATGAAGAAAACGACTCCTATCAAAAAAACCCGAGGAAATGAGGTAATGCAGGCTGAGTGTGCTGGAGGAGCTTGTCTACTCCTGCTTGGGAAGGTCTAGGCTTTTAGGAGAACAAATTTGGAAAAAGTGCGTTTCTGAGTCAATAAAAAGCCCCTCTTCATCCCACCCCAACCCCGGTGCACGTATCCCCGGCTGCACCACTTCGCAGAAAAATCACTATAATTTCTAGCTTAGTCCTCACGAGAGCAGTGGAATCAAGAACCTTATTCTTTAAACGAACAGATTTTCTACAAGGTGGGAAAACAAGAGGCAGCTTGAAGGACATCAAATTCCACGCACACGTTCTTTCTACAGCACCAAAAATGTCAGTACAAATGAAAACTTCATCCCAGACCAGCACAAAATTGGTGTCACTATAAATAGCTGGCAGTTGGGCATAGCACATGCCTAAGATCACAGGGCTTGGAGGCAAAGGTAGGCACATCTCTGTGAGTTCGAGGCCATTGTGGTATACATAGTGAGTTCCAGAACAGCCAGAGCTACATATGTGAGGCCCTGTCTCAAAACACAAAAAAAAAGGGCTGAATGAGGCTGAGGGTATGACTCAGTGATAGAATGCTTCCTGCGATTTCAGGCTCTGCATCTGAACGACATCAAGAACACTGAATGATATAATGAGGTAAAAATATAAAAACTGTGTATCATATAATAATAGTATACAACCAATAAAAAGACTATTATAACGGGCCAGTGAGGCGACTCAGCAGGTTGAGTGCTTGCCACCAAGGATGCCGACCTGAATTCATTCCCTGGAAACCACAGTAGATGGAGAACCAATTACTGAAAGTCTTCTTCTGACCTCCACACTGGTGCCATGGCACTTGCATGAACACACTCATGCACACATGATTACTAATAACCATAATATTTAAATAAAAAAACAAAGCATAGCTCCACGAATCAGAGTAAGATAGACAGTGACTATCCAAGTTAAAAGCTATACTGTAGGCCTGGAGAGACAGCTCAGCAGTTAAGGGCACAGGCTGCCCTCCCAGAGGACCTGAGTTCAATTCCCATCACCCTCATGGCAGTTCACAACTTTCTGTAACTCAGGTTCCAGTGGATCCAACTCTCCCACAAAGACATGCAAGTCAAACACCAATGCACACACACAAAAAAGCTTTAGTTCCAGTTTCGAAAAGAAATGTAATTGGTAGGATGTGGGTAGGAAAAAACATATATAGGAATATATGCCAAATTCTTAAAAAATTAGTAATACTAAGTGTGAGATATTTCAATATTCACTCAGTATTTCCAGAGAGGATTTCTCTCTGTAGACCTGGCTGTCCTGGAACTTGCTTTGTAGACCAAGCTGGTCTTGAACTCACAGAGCTCCACCTGCTTCTGCCTCCCAAGTGCTGGGATTAAAAGCATTCATTCAGTATTTTAAAAATTACTTTGTTGGGTATTGGAGGCAAGGGAAGGGGGGCTCAAAAGTTGAAGGTTGTCCTTGGCTGTGCAATGAGTAAGACCCACATGAGCTACATGAGAGTCTCAAAATACATATGTCTAGTTTAGAATTTTTTTCTTTTCTTTTTCTTTTCTTTTCGAGATGGGGTTTCTCTGTATAGACCTGGCTGTCCTGGAACTCTGTAGTTCTGATCTGTAGACCAGGCTGGCCTTGAACTCACAGATATCTGCTTGTCTCTGCCTTCGGAATGCTAGGATTAAAAGAGTGTACCACCACTGTCTGGCCTGTTTTTTATTGTTTTTATGTTTAAGTCTGGCCCATGGTGGCAGAGACAGACATATTTCTGAGTTTGAAGCCTGTCAGATCTATAGTATTAAACAAATAAGCAAATTTTTGCATTCAAAAATCTAATACTTTTGCAATGTAAAGAAAAAAAAGAAGAAAGCAAAGTAAATTTGTAAAAAAAAAAAAAAAAAAAAAAAAAAAAAAAAAAAAAAAGAGTGCCGGGCGGTGGTGGCACACTCCTTTAATCCCAGCACTTGGGAGGCAGAGCCAGGCGGATCTCTGGGAGTTCAAGGCCAGTCTGGTCTACAGAGGAGATCCAGGACAGGCACCAAAACTACACAGAGAAACCCTGTAGATGTAACCAACCATCTTATTAAATAAGGAACACAGAACCAATATAAAAGAGACAGTCAAGAGATCAGAGCTCAGAGCTAAAATCTCACCCTTCCTCCTGCGGTGGTTCCAGCTTCCAGAAAGAGAGCTATTTCCCTGTGCGTAAGTCGGTTCATAGTCATTCTGCCTTCTCATTGGTTGTAAACCCAAACACATGACTGCCTCATCAGCCCCCCAGGTCTTAAAGGCATATGTCTCCAATGCTGGCTGTATCCCTGAACACACAGAGATCTATGGGATTAAAGGCGTGTGCCACCACCGCCACACTCTGTCTATGGCTCTAATAGCTCTGACCCCCGAGCAACTTTATTAACATACAATCAAAATCACATTTCAGTACAATTAGAATACCACCACAAAACCCTGTCTTGAAATGTGTGTGTGTGTGTGTGTGTGTGTGTGTGTGTGTGTATGTATATAAACTTTGCTAAATGGTTGACAAAACAAAGGCCAAGTTTTCAAAAATAGATAACACAAAGTCTATAAAAATATAAATCGCCGCTCATTACAGGTGGTTGTGAGCCACTACGTGGTTGCTGGGAATTGAACTCAGGACCTCTGAAAGAGCAGTCAATGCTCTTAACCTCTGAGCCATCCCTCCAGCCCAAATTTAAACACTTTTAAAGTTCTCTCTTTAAAATTATCCAGTCTCGCCCTTTTCCGTCTGAGGACTTGTGAAGCACCCGGGGAAGGAGCCGTCTCCATGGGACGAGACCAGAATGGATCTGAACACTCTGTCTGAGGCCAACCCAAAGCCCAGCTGCTGATCCTTCGAAACCCAACAACTTGGAGGTATTAGTGAGACTACCCTGCTCAGCTGAAATCCATCTGGGAGAGGATTCAGAATCCTATCATTTGAAGTCTGAGGAAACAAGATCAGTTGAGGAGTTGACAAATGAGCAAAACGTGACCTGAGAACACAAAAGAAGGCACCGCCCAGCCACTGAACCAGATCACCAGAATCGTTAAGTATACACTTCACCGACTGAGAACAGGTAAGCTCCCATCCCCAGACCATCAGATCAAGTCTCTAACCCCTAGGCCTACCCATTGGAGTCCCAGCGACCAGATAGCTACCTTTCTCTGCTCCCCCGCCTCAAAAAAAAAAAAAAAAAAAAAACCTACGAACCTAACAACCACTGAAACCATAAGCACACCCTACACCAACTGGGAACAACTGCTCCCAGAGACATAATCCACTAACACTGATTTGACTAAGCTGCTCCTGGAGAAACAGAGCCCAACAGCACCGATTTAACCAAGAACTCCTAGTGGACCAAGACTAAAAATTTCAACAAGAGAGGCACCTTCAGTCACAGACACAGCCAGCGCCAAGCAGAGGAAGAGATGAGTAGACACCAGTGCAAAAATACAGGCAACAACATAAAGACCTATATGACAACATCAGAACCTAGTGATTCTACACCTGCAAGACCTGAACATACCAAGGCAGAAGAAACAGAATAAATCAATCCTAAAAATGATTTTAAGAAGATGATAGAGGCCCTTAAAGAAGAAATAAAAAATTCCCTTAAAGAGGAAATGAAAATCTCCATTAAAGAGGAGATAAAAAATCCCCTTAAAGAGGACATGAAAAACTCCTTAAAGAGGAAATAAAAAAAAGTCCCTTAAAGAGGAAATAAAAATCTCCATTAAAGAGGAAATAAAAAATTCCCTTCAAGAAATGGAAGAAAAAACAAACAAAAAATTGGAAGAAATCAAAGAAAGTCAAGAAAAAGTAATTAAACAGATGAAAGAAACATTCCAAGATCTGAAAAATGAAATTGGGACAATATAGAAAACACAAACTGAAGGAATGCTGGAAATAGAAATCCTGACTAAACGAACAGGAACTACAGAAACAAACATAACCAACCGAATACAAGAGATGGAACAGAGAATCTCTGACACTGAAGACACAATAGAGGAAATAGATTCATCAGTCAAAGAAAACACTAAAGACAAAAAAGTCGTAACACAAAACATCCAAGAAATTTGGGACACCGTGAAAAGACCAACCTAAGAATAATAGGGATAGAAGGAGAAGAATACCAACTCAAAGGCACAGAAAATATATTTAACAAAATCATAGAAGAAAAATTTCCTAACCTAAAGAAAGAAATACCTATGAAGATACAAGAAGCTTACAGAACACCAAATAGGCTGGATCAAAAAAAAAAAAAGTCCCCTCGCCACATAATAATCAAAACACTAAACATACAGAACAAAGAAAAAATATTAAGAGCTGCAAAGGAAAAAGACCAAGTAACATATAAAGGCAAACCCATCAGAATAACACCAGACTACTCAATAGAGACTATGAAAGCTAGAAGATCATGGACAAACCTCATGCAGACACTAAGAGACCACAGATGCCAACCCAGACTATTATACCCAGCAAAACTCTCAATCACCATAGGTGGAGTAAACAAAATATTCCATGATAAAACCAGATTTAATCAATAACCTTTTAATCCACAAACTCAGCCCTACAGAAAACACTAGAAGGGAAAATCTAACACAAAGAAGTTAAACACACCCATGAAAACTCAGGCAATAAATAATCCCACACCAACAAACACCAAAGAAGGACAACACAACATGACCACAAAAAAATAACAGGAATTAACAATCACTGGTCATTAATATCCATCAATATCAATGGTCTCAACTCACCTATAAAAAGACACAGGCTAACAGAATGGAAAAGAAAACAGGATCCATCCATCTCCTGCATACAAGAAACACACCTTAAATTAAAAGACAGACACTACCTCCGAGTAAAGGGCTGGGAAAAGGCTTTCCAAGCAAATGGACCTAAGAAACAACCTGGTATAGCTATCCTAATATCTAATAAAATAGACTTCAAACTAAAATCAGTCGAAAGAAGTCAGGATGGACATTACATATTTATCACAGGAAAAATCCACCAAGATGAAGTCTTGATTCTGAACATTTATGCCCCAAATACAAAGGCACCCACATTCATAAAAGAAACATTACTAAAACTTAAATTGCACATCAAACCCCATACATTAGTAGTGTGAGATTTTAACACACCACTCTCACCAAAAGACAGATCTACCAGACTGAAACTTAACAAAGAAATAAAGGACCTAACAGATGTTATGACTCAAATGGACTTAATAGATATCTACAGAACATTCCATCCTAACACAAAAGAATATACTTTCTTCTCAGCACCCCATGGAACCTTCTCAAGAATCAACCACATGCTTGGTCACAAGACAAATCTCAACAGATACAAAACAATTGGAATAATCTCCTGTATCTTATCGGACCACCATGCCTTAAAGTTAAACTTCAACAACAACAAAAATTATAGAAAACCTACAATATCATGGAAACTGAATAATGCCCATCTGAAACATCAATGGGTCAAGGAGGAAATAAAGAAAGAAATTAAATATTTCTTAGAATTCAAGGAAAATGAAAGTACAACATACCTAAACTTATGGGACACTATGAAAGCAGTGCTAAAAGGAAAATTCATGGCTCTAAATGCACACATAAAGAAGATGGAGCAATCCCATACCAATGAATTAACAGCACAACTGAAAGCTCTAGAACAAAAAGAAACAAACCCACCCAAGAGAAATAGACGCCAGGAAATAATCAAATTGAGGGCTGAAATCAACGAAATAGAAAACAAGAGAACAATACAAAAAAATCAATTAAACAAAGAGTTTGTTCTTTGAAAAAATCAACAAGATAGACAAACCCCTAGCCAAATTAACCAAAAGGCAAAGAGAGAGCACCCAAATTAACAAAATCAGAAATAAAAAGGGAGACATAACAACAAACAACGAGGAAATCCAGAGAATCATCAGATCATACTTCAAAAACCTGTACTCCACAAAAATGGAGAATCTGGAAGAAATGGACAATTTTCTGGATAGATACCACATACCAAAATTAAATCAAGACCAGATAAACCATTTAAATAGACCAATAACCCCTAAAGAAATAGAAACAACCATCAAAAGTCTCTCAACCAAAAAAAGCCCAGGACCAGATGGTTTCAGTGCAGAATTCTACCAGACTTTCAAAGAAGAACTAATACCAATCCTCTTCAAATTGTTCCACACACTAAAAAACAGAAAGGACACTACCAAACTCTTTTTATGAGGCTACAATTACCCTGATACCCAAACCACACAAAGATGCAACAAAGAAAAAAAACTACAGACCAATCTCCCTCATGAACGTTGATGCAAAAATAGTCAACAAAATATTGGCAAACCGAATCCAAGAATACATTAAAAACATTATACATCACAACCAAGTAGGTTTCATCCCAGGGATGCAAGGATGGTTCAACATACGAAAATCTGTCAATGTAATACACCATATAAATAAACTGAAAGAAAAGAAAAAAAAAAACCACATGATCATATAGTACTAGAAGTTCTAGCTAGAGCAATAAGACAACAAAAGGAGATCAAAGGGATACAAACTGGAAAGGAAGAAGTCAAACTTTCACTATTTGCAGATGATATGATAGTATACATAAGTGACCCTAAAAATTCTACCAGGGAACTCCTACAGCTGATAAACTCCTTCAGTAAAGTGGCAGGATACAAGATCAACTCAAAAAATCAGTAGCCCTCCTATACATAAATGATAAAAGGGCTGAGAAAGAAGTCAGAGAAACGTCACCCTTTACAATAGCCACAAATAATATAAAATACCTTGGGATAACACTAACTAAACAAGTGAAGGACCTTTTTGATAAGAACTTTAAATCTCTAAAGAAAGAAATTGAAGAAGATATCAGAAAATGGAAGGATCTCCCATGCTCATGGATAGGTAGGATTAACATAGTAAAAATGGCAATCTTACCAAAAGCAATCTACAGATTCAATGCAATCCCCATCAAAATCCCAACACAATTCTTCACAGACTTGGAAAGAAAAATACTCAACTTCATGTGGAAAAACAAAAGACCCAGGATAGCTAAAAGAATCCTGTATGATAAAGCAACCTCTGGAGGTATCACCATCCCTGACCTCAAGCTCTACTATAGAGCTATAGTGACAAAAACAGCTTGGTACTGGTATAAAAACCGACATACAGACCAATGGAATCGAATTAAAGACCCTGACATTAATCCATGCACATATGAACATCTGGTTTTTGACAAAGAAGCAAAAACTATACAATGGAAAAAAGAAAGTATCTTCAACAAATGGTGCTGGCATAACTGGATCTCAATATGTAAAAGATTACAAATAGATCCATATCTGTCACCATGCACAAAACTCAAGTCCAAGTGGATCAAAGACCTGAACATAAATCCAGTTACACTAAACTTAATAGAAAAGAAAGTAGGAAGCACTCTTGAACGCATTGGCACCAGAGACCATTTCCTAAATAAAACACCAACAGCACAGACCCTGAGCACAACAATTAATAAATGGGACCTCTCAAAATTGAGAAGCTTTTGCAGGGCAAAAGACACAGTCAATAAGACAAAAAGACAGCCAACAGAATGGGAAAAGATCTTCACCAACCCCACATCTGACAGAGGATTGATCTCCACAGTATATAAAGAACTCAAGAAACTAGACATCAAAGTACTGAACAATCCAATTAAAAAACTGGCTAAAGAGCTAAACAGAGAATTCTCAAAAAACAAGAATTACAAATGGCTGAAAGACATTTAAAGAAATGCTCAACATCCTTAATCATCAGAGAAGTGCAAATCAAAACAACTCTGAGATACCACCTTATACCTGTCAGAATGGCTATGATCAAAAACACTAATGACAGCCAATGTTGGAGAGGATGTGGAGCAAAGGGAACACTTCCCCCACTGTTGGTAGGAATGCAAGCTTGTACATCCACTGTGGAAATCAGTATGGTGGTATCAGTATTTTCTCAGAAAATTAGGAATTGAACTACCCCAAGACCCAGCCATACCACTCTTAGGCATATACCCAAAGAATGCTGATTCACACCATAAAGATACATGCTCAACAAAGTTCATAGCAGCACTATTTGTAATAGCCAGAACCTGGAAACAACCTAGATGCCCGTCAACTGAAGAATGGATTAAGAAAATGTAGTACATATACACAATGGAGTACTACTCAGCAGAGAAAAACAATGACAGCATGAAATTTGCAGAAAAATGGATGGAACTAGAAAAAAATCATCCTGATTGAGGTAACCCAAACCCAGAAGGACAAACATGGTATGTACTCACTCATAAGTGGATTCTAGATATAAAGTAAAGAACAATCATACTGCAAACCACAGAACCATGGAGGATATATATATATATATATATATATATATAGCATAGGGGACCCTAGGATGACTATGGCTTATAATAAGTTTTGGTTTTACTCATTTACTGAGCAAGCCTCAATGAAACATTTCACTATTAAGAATTTATACTGTATCATGCTGATAATAGAAAAATTACTTAATTAATTAATTAATTTAAAAAAATAAAAATAAAAAATAAACAAATTTTGAACTACTAAAAAAAAAACCAAACAAACATATTTTGCTAAAGTAAAAAGGGGGGAGCTAGGGACTCATCTCTCCTCTCCACATTCTATTCTTTCCCTTGTTTTATATATTTTAAATTTTGTATCGGTGGATTCTGCTGGAGTATCTGCTGCAGATAAACACTGAAGGGCTCCTGTTGCAAATCACCCTCTGGAGCAATGAAAGGATCTTTCTACTGGCACTTGGAGGAGACCCGATCTAGTGTTGGTGTGGGCCCAGGGTTCTGTTTATGTCTTTCCTCAGGACAATGAGGTTCCTCTTTGGATTCCTGAGTTCTGTGTGTGCCCTGCGGCTGCTGCTGAAGCCCAGCATGGCAGAGACCTATTGGGCCTTCGTGAAAAACTCTCCCCTTCTGATGCCAATGGGCATTGAGAGCCCAATATGGCCAGCCTTGGCAAGCATTAATGTAAGCCTAGGAACTGTAGCCATGCGGTTGAATTCTCCAGAAGGTAATGTATGGTTACTGCTTTTTCAAGTATGTTTGAAAATATGTCACCCAGACACCTTAGAGAATAAGGATAACCCTGAAGGTCACTGACCTTAACAGTAGCATGCCAACTAAGTCTTTTCATTTTCACAATCCTCTTCAAACTGGTGTAGTACCTACTTTTCAGGAGTGGCTCTGTGCGACATTTACTGGCCTCCTGAAATTCATTTAGCCACCTTTGAAGATACCTTAAAGTTTATGAGCCTGAATGTAACCATTATGAGACCATTAGTTCTGCTCCTTGTAAGCTGCCTGTTTTTTTCTTTATGGTTCTTAGTTGTTCTTTTGCAGAGCTACCAGCTTAAGTTGTACTGGGATCAAGAAAAATGGGCCTTGGTGGTCTGTGTTCCTGGAGCTGTGTCCATGCCAGTGGATGTCCACATGCTCCAGAAGAGAATTTGACATCGCTGCTGCCATTGTTGCTGTTATAGCAGTGGCGGCCACTGCTGCTACTGTTTCTGAGGTTACCATTTCATAACTGGTTACTACAGCTAGCACAGTGGAGACCCTGGCAGCAAAAGTAGCTACCACAGTTAGTTAATTTTTCATTCTATTGGGCATGATAAATTTAATTTAATAGTTAAATACAGTTCGATTGCTTTGAAAATTATAAATTTATAAACTCAAGATCCATTTGCTTTTGGGATACCATCTTACAAGGCCTCCAATTTCCATTAAGGCTTGTTAAGGAAGGGAATGGCTCAGTTGCCTTTAACCTACCGACTATGGGTGTGTTAGGAGTTCTGTTGTTCTTTTCTTTGTCAAACACACAGATTGCAAGCCCAGTGCCACTTTGTGATCTTGGGCAGCAGTTAACTCCGCATTGTGAACACGATTGAGCCTGTATGATAATGAGTATTCAGAGATGGGTAATACCTGGGAGGCGCTCACTAACCTAAGACAGAGCACCTGTGTGGCTTGGGCAGATGTCTCCATGATGGGTAAGGTGACCTGCTGATGACCCACGAAACCTAAGTCAGAGCTCATTTTCTAGTAAAAGGGGGGCCATTTTGGGTAACTGTTGCCTTGCTTGCTGACTTTGACCTTGATATCCTCCCTGTGCTAATTCCCTGCCCGGTTCTACCCTCCTGAATGCTTAAGGGAAGTTCCCTGTCTGTGTATCCTGCATAATGGGCATTAACAGCTTAGATATAAGATTGTAAAACATGGGTAGCGAACTTCTGCCCTCTGGGGTTCTCCCATTGTGTTATAAGCCTATATTTAAGACGTCCTCCCTCCTTCAATAAATGGCATTTGGCAAAAAAGGAAAAAAAAAAAGAAAGAAAAAGAAAAAAAAAGAAATACTTTTAACAATTAAAAATAAATAAATCGCCAATAATCATGAGGAAAGCAGTTCTTTATCACTGATAATCAAATGCAAAACAAAGCATTGATACGGCCTTTTAAAATTCACTAATATGTCAGAAATTTAAAAGTCTAATGACTGATCTGCTGGGTGGGCACGGGAATAACCTTGGAACCAGGGAAAAGAAACAAGAAAAGGCAGCATAAAGTAGGGAAAGAACCAAAGTGCCCAGGGCTGAGTTTAGTCTTAAATGTTGACAAGAACAAGCTGAGCTCTATTGTCTGTCCAGTCTGTGACTACAAGCAAAAATGATTCAGTGTGAACTCCAAAGGGTGGAGACCACTGCCATAAATGTTTAAGGAGAATGGTATACTTACCTGATGTCTATCTATGCATCAAGACACCACAAAGCACCCCAGGAATATGTACATATACAGATATATCCTTTTTTTTTTAATTTAAAAATACAAAGAGAAGAAAAGGAAATTGAATCTTGAAAATGACTTAAATCTTCCAGTTATGTTACTGATGGCTTTAGAAAAAAAAAAGTCCATGTTTGGAACTGAGACTAGAAGTAGGTATGTGACTGTGAAGCATTAACATGGAGGCTTGGGTCGAGATCACAGCAGGGGAAATGGTTTGGAATGCCTCTTGACCTGCAGTCACACAGGCCAGTCTTTATTCCACTGTGGTAGGCAAAGGAAGATTAAGTACCTAGAGACAGGACTCAGAGAGTATGAATGCTCTTCCTAGGAGAATGGCAGGAGAGAGACAGAAGCATATGGTGACATATAGGGGCATCATAGTGTTTATAGTAAAGGTCAGTTCCAAGGCAGCAGGTGGAAAAGTATCCCTAAGTGACTACAAGGGTCAGAAATAGAGCCACCCACCTGACCCAGCCCAAAGCACTATCATTTCCTTAATAATCTCAGTGATGCCAAGGCATATATATATATATATATATATATATATATATATATATATATATATTCATGTAAAACTGATACTGTAAAAAAAACCAAACCTATCCTTATACATGATTATGCATATATGGACTGTGTTTATGTTTTTTATATAATTTACTCAATACTAAATTGGCTTGTAAGTGCCCATGTAAACAAAAGTTGTTAAATTGGCCCAGCTTCCTTTTGACTTACAGTAAAAGTAAAATTTTAAGGGAAAAAAAAAATTCCAACCCCAATTGTCCAAACAGGCTAAATAGCTTGGCCATATATCCAGTATGCCGATTAAAGGAATAAAGAGAAAAGGATAATTGTATTAGTCAGGGTTCTCTAGAGTCACAGAACTTATGGAATGAATCGCTCCCTCTCTCTTCATATATATGTATGGAATGTATTGGAACAGCTTACAAGCTACAGTTTAACTAATCCATTGATGGCTAGCTGTGAATAGAAAGTCCAAGAATCTAGGGGCTGCTCAGTCCCATGAGGCTAGGTGTCTCAGCTGGACTTCTGTATATTCTGGAAGCCAGACAAAATAGGCTCCAATGTCACTGAAGGAATGGATGTGCTGGTAAGGTGAGGGCAAGCAGGTATTGTCTTTATATAGACTTTCAGCAGAAGATATGGCCCAGATTAAACATGTGTGTAGATATAATTCTAAACGGTTTTATTAAATAAGAAACACAGAGCCAACTGCAGTTAAAAGCCCAGAGGTCAGAGAGCAGTAGCCAAGAGCTGAGACCACCTTCTTACCACCCGCTACTGCTGCTGTCCTTCCCCTGAGAAAGAGACCTGTGTGTCTGTATTTGTATTGACTTTCTGTTCTGCCCTCTCATTGGCTCTAAACCCAACCACATGACTTCCTCATCACTGTCTGTCTATACAGACCTCCAGGTCTCTATGGTTGGTACTTGGATTAAAGGTGTGTGTCACCATGCTGGCTGTGTTCTTGAACACACAGACTCTGCCACCATGTGATCGGATTAAGGGTGTGTGCTACCACTGCCAGACTTCTGCTTAATGGCTATGACCTCTGATCCCCAGGCAACTTTATTTATTAACATACAAATAAAACCACATTTCAGCACAAATAAAATATCACCATAGGTGTGTCTTCCAGCCTCAAGATCTGGATCAAAAGCATGTTGTCTTCCTGTCTCAAGATCAGGATCACAGGTGAGCCCTCCATTTCTGGATTGTAGTTCATTCCAGATAGTCAATTTGACAATCAAGAATAACTACCACAATAATCACCATGACAACTCTAGTAAAACCAGTAGAGGTGGTTAAGGGTCCTAGATCATTCTTAGGGGATAATAGTTTTTTCATTTAAATGTGAAAAATCTTTTTAAAAGATGAGATACACAGCTGGAGAGACGGCTCAGCACTTTAGAGCACTTGTTCTTGCAGAGGACCAGGTTTGATTCCTACATCTACATGGTGGCTCACAACCATCTCAAACTCCAGTTCCAAGAGATCTGATGGCTTCTTTTAAACTTCTCAGGCACCAGGCATGAAGTGACTCCTAAAACCCCATTTCCACTTCTAACTATTAAAATAAGAAATAAGGTTTGGTTATGTCTATAAAGACTATAGAGTGCTGACTTCTAACAGGTCTGAGCTCTTGTTTCTATCACTGTTATTTGTATTGTCACAGTAATAAAAGACAATCTTGTTCCAAGAAATTTAAAAGAATACTATATTCTTCTCTAATTTTTACAATGTAGTTTTCCACTTTTCCAAATTAAATCTGGTATAATATAAATATAAAACAACAGATCATATCAGTATCCACAGATAAGAATTAAGATCATTCAAAAATTAAAGTCTAATTTTTTTCCTAAGAGTTAGAGCTAGCTAGCCACTCCACATGCAGTTATAATTGTAAGATCAAGCTGGATCAAAATGAAAACCTAACAGGTTATTTCCGTACTCCGGGAAAAGCAAGGTAATGTCTTCTTAGCTGCCCTTAGGGTAAAAGAAGAGTGAGGAGAAGGCCAATGCTGAGCTCAAGAGCCTTCTGCCTCTGAGGTGCTGCTGGAAAAGACAGAAATCAGTAAAAAACTAATTCCAAGATATAAAACATTTGGAAAGTTAAAAAAAATCCCAAATCCTTAACTATGCATCTTAGTTGAGTTTCTTGCTGTGATAAATACCATGACCAAAAGCTACTTGGGGAGGAAAAGGGTGTATTTCAGCTTATACTTCCATATTAGGGTTCATCACTAGAGGAAGTCATGGAGTGCATGTGACTATAACATAGGGCTACATAGTCAGTCTAGTCTCCTAAAGAGTTTATTTTTAGTGGTTGGTATGTAAATGAACAGAAATTTTCTTAATAATAATAAAAAAGAAATTAAACAAGAGGAAGTTTGCTTAAAAAAAGTTTATTTTTAGACTCATTGATGGATGGAGACAGAGTTTCACCATGTAGCTTGTTCCAGTCTTGGAGCTCATTATGTAGGCCAGGTTGGCCTTGTGTGAGCCCTGGGAACAAAACTCTCTCTGCCGGGCGGTGGTGGCGCACGCCTTTAATCCCAGCACTCGGGAGGCAGAGCCAGGTGGATCTCCGTGAGTTCGAGGCCAGCCTGGACTACCAAGTGAGTCCCAGGAAAGGCGCAAAGCTACACAGAGAAACCCTGTCTCGAAAAACCAAAAAAAAAAAAAAACCAAAAAAAAAAAACAAAAACAAAAAAAAAATAAAAATAGCTAGATTGAAAGCTAGAGAGAGGTTTTTTTTGGTTTTTTTTTTTTTGGTTTTTCGAGACAGGGTTTCTCTGTGTAGCTTTGCGCCTTTCCTGGGACTCACTTGGTAGTCCAGGCTGGCCTCGAACTCACGGAGATCCACCTGGCTCTGCCTCCTGAGTGCTGGGATTAAAGGCGTGCGCCACCACCGCCCGGCTTATTTGTTTTTTAATGTGTAAATTGCGGTTCTTTAAATGTATGTTTCCTTTGTTACCTTCAGTCCATTAGGCCAGGTAGTATTCTTGATCATTTTAACTTCTGGTATATTAATTACTCTTAATATGTCATATTATATCAAGTAAAAAGAATTAAAAAATAAGATGTGGATCATACAGACTAATAGATTCTAACAATATGATCCAGAAGTTTCTTCCTTAATGATATTACCACTCAGCCTTATCTACATCAGACCTAGGAAGCCTTGCCTTGTAAAATGGAACATGAATATTTGACAAATAGTGTGTGTTTCTCCCCTGGCCCCACATGCACAAAGTGTGATGTCCACTGGAGTCAGGGAATGTGAGCAAAAGTTCTGAGAAAGGAAGTGCACCTTCCTCTGAACCTTTTTTTTAATATATATTTTTATTTTATAATTAACTTAATTTCACATATCAGCCATGGATTCTCCTGTCCTCCCTCCTCCCACCCCCCAGCCCTCATCCCCAATCAACCCCCCCCCCCACTCCCACCTCCTCCAAGGCAAGGTCTCCCCTGGGGAATCAGTCCAGCCTGGTAGACTCAGCCAAGGCAGGTCCAGTCCCCTCCTCCCTACACCAAGGCTGAGCAAAGTGTCTCAGCATAGGCTCCAGGCTCCAAAAAGCCAGCGCATGCACCAAGGACAGGTCCTGGCTCTACTGCCAGGGGGCCTCCCAAACAGTTCAAGCTAATCGACTGTCTCACTTATCCAGAGGGCCTGATCCACTTGGGGGCTCCTCAGCCATTGGTTCACAGTTTATGTGTTTTCACTAGTTTGGCTATTTGTCCCTGTGCTTTTTCCAATCATGGTCTCAATAACTCTCGCTCATACAATCCCTCCTCTCTCTCGCCGATTGGGCTCCCGGAGCTCCACCTGGGGCTCGGCCGTGATCTCTGCATCCACTTCCATCAGACACTGGATGAGAGTTCTATCATGACAGCCAGGGTGTTCGGCCATCCGGTCACCAGAGCAGTTCAGCTCAGGCAGTCTCTCGACCGTTGCCAGTAGTCTACAGTGGAGGTATCTTTGTGGATTTCTGGGGACCTCTCTAGCACTCTGCTTCTTCCTATTCCCCTGGACCTTCTACAAAACTGATTAACTCATTAGCACTTCAGTAATGATGGAGAGGTTGGAACGCTGCAGGTCTAGAGCTTAGTCTCCCTGGAGCATCTTCAGTCACACAGCCATCCCTACCCACCTGTGTCTTGTCCTCATCTAACATCCTGTGTCTAAAAGATAAAACCCCAACTTCCACCAACCAAACAGCTAGGAATGTAATCAAACGCATCTGAGGCTAGACCGGAGAGTTTCTGTGCTGTGCTGTAATCACCTAATTAATATTCCACAAATGGATTTGAGAAGTACCTTGATTCTTTGTTCTGTTACTGTAAAAACTTCATCAAACTGTTAGCATATTGAAGTATGGAATTTTGTGTAACCTGTGTCCCAGGCCAGGATCACTCATCTTTAGCTCCAGAATAAACTCTCTCATCCCCTGAGGTAGTTATAATTTTTGTGTCAACAGTTCTCAAGGTGGAAAGTGATCAAGAAAGACACCCTACATCAACCTCTGGTCTCTACATGTACACCAGGCACAAGCACATGCACAGGCACAAGCATATGCACACGCACACACACTAAGGCAATATTTCCCCAGCCTTGCAAAGTCAAAGAGGGGTGTCCTTGACACGTTTAAATAAACAGAATCCCACAGAACTTGGAGTCAGAAGATCTGCAGTGGGGACCTGGAAATAGATATTTTAAAATAATTCCAATTATCCTTAAATTCCTGTAAGTTTAAGGTTCACTAGGTTGGAAAGTAACAAAAAGAAATAAGCATGGCTGTATGAATCTCTGTGGTCTGGCTCACAAGAAAGGCCTTCCTATAACTCCATGCTGGGATCTCAGCCTAGCCCTGGGTTTCATGTCATCTTGGCACCTGCCAGCTATACTTATCTCCTCAGAAAAACTTGGGCCCCACAGAGAGGCCTGTTAGCAAATTACAAGGTGGGAGGAAGAGAAAAAGATGCCCTCCCTTCCCAGTATTTTTCAGAGGAAGTTCTTAGTTCTTAACTACCACATTTAATAACTAGCCAACAGTGACAGTTAGAACACAGATACAACTTGTCCACCCCATCTGCTTCTTCCTTTTCTCCAGCTGTGGGTGGACCCATGGGAACAGCCAGCTCCTCTAGGGACCTCAGTCTCAACATGGGTTGTCTTCAGGAGTGACCATACTACCAGTTTCCCATGAACACAGTCCTGTCCTCTGTGCCAGCTAGCACTGTGGCTTGTGTCTGCCCTTCTATTTCACTTAGTCCTAGTGGACCTAGTCTTTAAACAATAATAGCAAAGCAAGATGAGCTCTGCCAGTGACTTTCACCAGCAAGCCACCCTGCAACACAATACAGCCTTCTAGTTAACCATCTCGATCTGGCCTCACAGATTAGGAAAGTAACAGGCCAAATATCTGCCTCTGAGTGATCCACTTCCTGATCTTAATGGGACCTCCCTGACTCCTTGGGATATGTGGACACCCTACCCCCAGTTTCCTGTGTTAAGAAATAGAACTTAACCAAATTGGTCAGTTTCAATATGGAAGCAATCCTCTGAATGTTCATGGTTTTCATCTTAAATCTGGAAGGAGAAAGGTGCTTTCTGCAGCTGTAGCACTCGGCTCTGGTTTCTGAAACCTCTTTGAAGGAAGAAACACTTCCAAAAGAAGCAAACCAGTCTACAGAGACAGGACTCAAGTGCATCCAGCTGAGAGCACATGGGAAACAGCACCCACAGTCGGCTTCACGCTGCAGGAAGAACAGCCTTCAAGTCCCCCCACCCCAGAGGAAGCTGAAGATGTCCTAGCAGGCCAGGGAGCATCTAGGTTCTCTCCCAGGAAGGATAATTTAGTCACAGCCTGTGTTTTTTTTTTTTGTTTTTTTTTTTGTTTGTTTGTTTTGTTTTTTTGTTCTGTTTGTTTATAATGCATTCTCTTGAAAACAAATCACACACAGGCTAGCACCCCAGTGTCAGTGCTGTACACTGTCACACAGAGTGCTGGTTTTTGCTTGTTTTTGTCAACTTGACACAAGCTAACTGGGAAGAGGAACCTCAGCTGAGAGGAGGTCTCATTAGCATGCCTGTGGGCAAGCCTGTATATATTTTCCTCATTGATGATTGATGGGGGAGACCCCAGGTCACAGTGGGTGGTGTCAACCCTCAGCCAGTGGTCCTGAGTGCTGAAAGAAGGCAGGCTGAGCAAGTCATGAGGAGAAACCCAGTAAGTAGCACCCCTCAATGGCTTCTATGTCAGCTTCTGTCTGAGTTCCTGCCCTGACTTCCTCCAATGATGAACTATGATGTGGAAGTATAAGCTCAAATAAACCCTTTCCTTCCCAAGTTGCTTTTGGTCATGGTGTTTATCACAGCAATAGAAGCCAGACCCAAACACATAGTTAGGGATTGGGTTTTTGATGTGGTGGTGGTGGTGGTGGTGGTGGTTTGAAAGAAAATGGCCCTAATAGACCCATGATCTCCATTCATGGCCTCACCTTCCACTCAATACTGCCTGTTTTTCATAGCTGCTTCATTTATTCTGGAGAAAATTTTCCAAGTGGCAATTACACTTATCTGAAACACCATGGACCTCAATTTATAATCTTCCACTATGCAGGAACAACATGCCTGTGTCTAGAATAGTACCAGGCATAAAGCAGGCCCTCATTAAACATCTGGTGAGTGAAGATGTTAATGGATTTTTAAGGAGGAGGAGTTCACACAGCAACAGGAAACAGAACCTATAGGAGAAATCCTCGAAAATGAGGCAGGACAGAAAATAGGAAACTATGGGAACATGAGAATGGAAAGGGCATCCTCTGGAGTCCTAGGTAAAGCTTCTCTTCAGCTGTACTCTACCCAAACTGGAAAACCTAAAAGAAACAGATGAATTTCTTGATCTATACAACCTAGCAAAGTTAAATCAAGCAATTTAAAATAAGCAATTTAAACAGACCTATAACCCCTAGTGAAATTGAAGCAGTGATGAAAAGTCTCTCAAAGAAAAAAACAAAACAAAACTCAGGGCCAGATAGATTCAGAACAGAATTCTACCAGACCTTCAAAGAAGAATTAATACCAACACACCTCAAATTATTCTGCAGAAACAGAAGGAAAATTTCCTAATTCTTTTTAAAATGCCACAATTACCAATACCTAAACCACACAATGACCCAATAACAACAAAGAAACTTATAGACCAATATCTCTTATGAACACAGATGCACAAATTCTCAAAAGACACTTGCAAACCAAATCCAAGAGCACGTCAAAACAATCATTCACCATGATCAAGTAGGCTTCATCCCAGATACACAGGGATGATTCAACATATGCAAATCAGTAAACATAATCTACCACATTAAACAGAAACAACAATAACATACAGTTACCTCATTAGATGCAGAAAAGGCCTGTAACAAAATCTAACACACCTTCATGATAAAAGTCCTAGAAAGATTAGGGATACAAGTGACATACCTCAACATAATAAGGTGATTCATAGCAAGCCCACAGCTAACATCATCTTAAATGGATAAAGAAAAAAAAGCATTTTTACTTAAATCAGGGACAAGACAAGGTTGTCCACTCTCTCTATACCTATTCAATATAGTACTAGAAGTCTTAGCTGGAGCAATAAGACAATGAAAGGAAATCATGGGGATACAAATAGAAAGAATGGAGTTAGAGTGTCTTTAGTGTCTTTAGATGATATTATTTTATACACAATAAAAGACCCTAAAAATTCCATCAGGAAACTTGTATAGCTGATAAACTCTTGCAACAAAGTAGCAGGATACAAAACTAACTCACAGAAATCAGTAGTCTTCTTATATAAAAGATAAGCACACTGATAAAGGAATCAGAGATACAACACCTTTCACAATAGCCTCAAAAAATATCTTGGGAAACTCTAACCAAGCAAGTGAAAGACTTATATAATAAAAAAAAAACTTTAAGACATTGAAGAAGAATCCAGAAGGTGGTTGCTCATGAATCACTAGGATTAATACAATAAAAACGGCCATTCTACTAAAAGAAATCTATAGATTCAATACAATCTCCAACAAAGTTCTAACAAAATTCTTCACTGAAATTGAAAAAACAATTTTCAACGTATATGCAAACACACACACACACACACAGGATAGCTAAAACATTCCTGAATAATAAAAGAACCATCCCAGACTCCAAGTTTATTACAGAGCTATAGTAATAAAACAGTAGTGTATATTCATAAAAACAGGTACATTGATCAATGGAATTAAATTGAAGACAAACACATAAGTCAACACATCTATGGATGCCGGATTTTTTTTTTTTAAACAAACCAAGTAAAAAATACACACTGAAGAAAAGACAGCATCTTCACCCAATGGTTCTTGTCAACCTGGATGGCTGCATGTGGAAGTATCCAGAAAGATGCATACTTATCACTTTTTACAAAACAACTCCAAATGGATCACTCCTCAACATAGGACCAGATACCCTGAATATGACAGAAGAGAAAGTGGGGAACAGTCTTGAACTCATTGGCACAGGAAAGGGTTTTCTTAGCAGGACAATGGTAGCATAGACACTAAGACCTCATGAAACTGAAAAGCTTCTGTATGGCAAAGGACACCATCATTCAGGCAAAACAGCAGCCTACAGAATGAGAAAAGATCTTTACCAATTATATATAATCTTATAGAGGGTTAGTATCTATAATATATAAAGAACTAAAAAAGGAGAACATAAAAAAAACAAATAACCCAACTTAAAAATGGGGTACAGAACTAAACAGAGTTCTCAAAAGATGAAACACAAATGGCTGAGAAACACTAAAAGAAATGTTCAACATCCTTAGTCATCACGGAAATGTAAATTAAAACTACTTTGGGATTTCATCTCCCACCAGTCAGAACGGTCAAGGTCACTAAAACAAATGACAGCAGATCCTGGGACTACAGGGGATGAGAGAAATCTCCCAATGAAGTGGACATGGAATAATATTGTTATTATTCCACGAGAGGCAAGGGGAGACTAGAATAAGAGGATTAAATAGGGAGGGGGATGGAAGAGAAGGGTAAAAGACCATTTGAAAAACCATATGAAAACCTACTACTCTAGAATTTTCCTAAAACACATACATATACGCTAGGTATCTAAATGGAGTCACCAAATATTAAGAACAACAATGCACCAACTAGACATTTTATGCCACTAAGTACAACCTCCAGTGCCAGGAATGAGTTACATCTTATTGAGGTGCTGGCCAAGGGAGCCAGTACAGAAACTCCCAAACATCACAGGCTATTGCCAAGCCTATTGGTTACTCTCTACAAGCTGATGGTGAGGTCCTGTTGCTGGAAACAACACTTACACGTGTCATCAAACATGGAGCAGTAGACCTAGTGCTGAACCAGAGGCTTCACTTCTACTGACTAGTGTTCATGGAAGGTGCCCTTCAGACTAAGGAAAGGAAAAGGCAATCCTCAGTATCTCCAGCTACAAGCCCTGAACCTGCAACAGTGACCTGCCTGTAAGATAGACTGGCTCAATAGTGACAAATGTTACAGGAGTAACCAGTCACTTTCTGATCAGATTTAAGGCCCAACTTCATGAGATGGAACCCATGCCTGACACTGCTAAAGTGACCAAGAACCTGAGACTAGACAGACTACGGGTCTAGGGGAAAACCTAATACTGTTATTCTACTAAAGGAATATAGCAATAGAATGACTCCTAATGACATTCTGATATATCCATAGATTAGTGCTTCACTCAGCTCCCATCAGAGAAACTTCTTCTTGTAATAGACGGCAACTAACACAGAGACCCACAACTGACTATGTGGAGGCAGGGAGGGACTTTTGAGCATCAGTCCTAAATTCAAAGCCCTCCCCTCAAGGCTCAGGGGTCTATACAGAAGGAGGTGGAAAGACTATAAAAGCCAGAGGTAATGCATGATTCTGAGGAGACAGTGTCTTCCAGACACAACAGGATTCATGCACATATGAACTCAGAGAGGCTATGGCAAACACACACAAGGCCTACACACAGGTTCAAGCCAGACGGAGTCCTAGCACTGAGGGGGAAGTAGGCACGGGCTCCCACCCCAAGCGATAAGCTATCTGCACCCACTGACAAAGGAAAACTCATTTTTCTCCAGTGGAATCTTACTGGGTATATTAACCAGACTTTAGGGCAGACCCCACACGCTGCAGTAGACGGCCAACACAAAGTGAACTCAATGGTATTTCTCTAGACTTTTTGTCTCATGTTGCTTTTGGGGGGCATTTTTTTTTATCTTATTGTTCTTTTGCTTGTTTATTTTGATTTGTTTTTGAGTTTTGTAGTGATCTGTGTGTGTGTTTGGTTAATTTTATTTGTTATTTGTTTTTTTTTTAAGAGAGAAAAAACAATGTAGAGTTGGGTAGGGGTGTGAGGAAGATCTAGGAGCAATTTTGGGAGGGGAAAATCATGATCAAAATATATTGTATGAAAAAACTTTTTTGTCAATTAAAAAATAGTAATAGATTAGAAAAAAATTCCATACAATTATCATTTGTTGTGACATTTGCTTACAGAGATAATATTTTGTTCGTATATAGGTATTTTATATTAAAACACTAATGAACCAGGCTTAATGCCTAAATGTATACAACCTTGAGTGGGGCCTCACTCATTTCCCCAGGCATTTTCTGGAAATTTTAAAACTCTGTGTGTGTGTGTGTGTGTGTGTGTGTGTGTGTGTGTGTGTGTGTAGTCAGTTTTCTCTTTCCAGCTTCATACAGGTTCTAGGGATGGACTCAGGCTGCCATGATTCTGTGGCAAGTACCTTTACCTGCTGACCCATCTTCGAAGGCCAAGACTGCTTCCAGTGGAGAAGTGTGTCCTTTTTGCATCCCTGTGACCTGGAGTGTTGCTCCAGCAGTTCCAACTCTATCAGGCACTCCTTTGGAACCACCCTGTGATCTCATTTAAGTTCCTAACAAAGCATTGAAGACAACAGCCTCAAAACCTATCTAAATTCTTTATAAGCCTCTGTCATGTCACTTTCTTCCTAAGGCTTCATTCTTTGTCCTAATCCTCATGCTTAAAAATCTATATTTAAAATATTTTAAGGGGGCTGGAGAGATGGCTTAGCAGTTAACAGCAGTTGATGCCCTTGCATGAGACCCAGGTTTGCTTCCCAGCACCCACCTGACAGCTCAAGCCCTGTCACTCCCGTCCCAGGGAATCCGACGCCTTCTTCTGACTTCTTTGGGATCCTGCACACACGTGGTGTACAGACATATCAGGCAAAATATGCACAGAAGTAAAATGAAAATAAATACCAGAGAAAAGCTTACTAAACCCCAACACACCTAACACTGGCTCACCTTGAAGTTCTTTCCTGTGTCCAAGCC
This sequence comes from Peromyscus leucopus, assembly GCF_004664715.2. Taxonomy (NCBI): domain Eukaryota; kingdom Metazoa; phylum Chordata; class Mammalia; order Rodentia; family Cricetidae; genus Peromyscus; species Peromyscus leucopus. The sequence goes on from NC_051070.1 coordinate 61,824,896, forward strand.
AAGGATCCAGTTCTCCTTGACTGGATGGCCTAACAGATTCCGGGAGGTTTTCGAGCCCCCAGGCAGCACAGGGCTGTGCCTCTTGCCCTGCCATCTTGTCTCTATTGATGGGTTTTATTCTGCATGCGAAGGAAGACATCAGGGTATGTCATCGGATTTACAGTTTAAGAGAACTCTCTGGCCACAGCGGAGCGGGGAGGCTGCTGAGGGCAAGGGCAGCATGGAGGAGCAACTTGGAGAACAGCAAGAAAGAGAAGGAAGGACTGCACTGGAGCAAGAGGAAGGTTAAGTTTTCAAGTTGTATTTTTGAGGTGGCAACTGATAGAACTTGTCAGGAGGTTGGTCCGGGCCTTAGAGAAGAGTTAACGACATCTTTCAGGTTGGGCCTCAATCCCGAATCTTGATGAGCTTGATTGCTATGAGAAAGGAGGTAGAAGATGTATGCAAACCTCCCTTTGATGCTGTTGCCCCAAAGAGAAATGTGTTTTCCCTGCTTTGTCAGTAAAGAGAATTACAGAACTGTTCATCCCATGCTGGCTGAGGGAAAACAGCTCTCTGCTGTTCTGTGTACTCTCTCCTCCTGAGGAGTACATTTCTACTGTATTCAACAGTAGTTTGGGAACATTTAACTTTTACACAGATAAATAAAAGGCCTCCTCACATTTCAAAAGATTCTGAAGGCTCTTTCAGGTCATGTTTGTTCATTCGGCACTTAGGAGGAATAACTAAAAGCTGAAATTACAAACTTCTGCTGATTAAATAAATCAACCAAAACATAAGATAAAGTACATCTGAAATAATAATGAGACTTTAAAACAGGCATCAACTGCACTGAGTGGGCTAAAAGCTCAAACAGCACACTGTCCAGTTCACTACAGGATGCCTGGCAGCCTTGCTCCTGAGTATATGTCAGCCTTCTGAGCTCCGTCCCCCAGCCCTCCCTGGCTGCACTGGCTTGTCCTCATTTCCCCCTGAACACTGTTCTAAAGTTAGTGCGAGAACTCACAGGCTGTGTTGCCATTAGCTGCTTCTCAGAAGGCCATCTGGCTTGGCAAGAGCTTGATTGAGGTAACCCTGGAAGTTTCAAACCTCCCCATGGTTGCCTGTATGGACTTTGAGCAGTATCTGGGCCCTTGAGGGACTTATTCTCTCTTCCATTCTTTCTTTCTGAGAGAAGGTCCTTGAAGGGCTTCCCCTGACCCTCTTTCTGAGACAGGGTCCCACGTTACTGTCCAGGTTGTCCTCAAACTCTGGATCCTCCTGCCTCAGCTCCTCTCGCTGGGATTACAGACACCAGCCATCACATCTCGCCCTTAGAAAATTTCTGCCTCACCAGATCTCCCTGACTATTGGAGATCTGGCCCCCACTGCAATGAAGGCAGCTATTTTGCTTTTCAGCCCTAGAGAGATGGCAGAGGGAGTCAATAAATCTAGGATCCCTTCCTGTATTTGCCTGGTCCTATCAAATCCTTTGAAAACAGCCAGTCGGAAACAGCTTTTTGCTAGAAAGTGTGATTCCTCACAGCCCACAAGGCTGAAAACCTGACATGGCTGCCTTCATTTTGTATCTCTATTTAGGGTCAGTCACCTGCCTAACTGCCAACAGCATAGTGACCCCTGGTGTGTGCTTCTGAAAGCTGGCCTGCCTGTCCTAGCTTATCTTTCTTCAAGGCTAGTTGCACAGAGAGTAACTCAGACCTCTTACATCTGTTTTACAAGGTCTGCTCCAGACTCTGAGAAGGTAGGTGCCTCAGGGTCTTCAGGCCTGCATTTACCTTGGAGTCTAGGAGTAGCACAACCTCACAGACAGATCTCCCTATTATAGTAGCCCCAAACAGCATCAGCCATCCTAAGGGAACCAGACTGCCCTGCAAGTGATGAGAGAGACAACCTCTTTGGACTAGCTGCCAAGGATCCATCGGCCACACCTTGAGCAGGACTGCTTACTTACTCTCACTGCTTGCCCCTGCCCTCCTCTCTATTCCAAAGCTCCAACTGGTACCTTTAAGGAGTCTCAGCCTTTTGGCTGGGATCAAGTTCATACCATGTCAGTGTCCTAATTTGGGGCCAATGAACTTCACGTGTTTCTCATCCCTACATGGCCACATTTATTAAAATCCCTCGGCCCTTCACTATCAACCCCCTCTTTAATGACATATTGGGTTGGGTGGCCACACCTGGTCTTTCGGACTCCTGGAGTTGGGGCTTTCCCTCTAAGACTCCTGTAATCCTATTTACTACTTGGGACCTTGGAAAGGCAGCCTTGAATCTGTTCTACAAGGCCTTCCCACGTAGTTGCTTCACGGTGGACTCTCTGGTAGTGACCTCTATTCAGTCCTCTCTGTTCTGAGGTAGGAATGACAGGAGTCTAAGAACCAGCAGCATCCTCAGGAGTTTGTTGGCAAGGCAATCTTGGAGAAAGAATTCTGGCCCTAGAGAATCAGAATCCTAAGAAGAGTTTACCACAGGCCTCAGGTGAGGACATCCCAGGAATGTCAGAAAGGGTCAGGTCAGGGCTTAGGGCCTTTTCTTCCTACTGGCAGAAAGGGTTCTTATAACCTGTTGTCTTAGCTAAGGTTTCTATTGCTGTGAAGAGACACCATGACTATGGTAACCTTATAAAGGAAAAGATTTAATTGGGGCTGACTTACAGGTTCAGAGGTTTAGTCCATTATTATCCTGGCGGGAAACATAGCAGCATACAGGTAGATAGGTGCTGGAGAAGGAGCTGAGTCCTACATCTTGATCTGCAGGCAGCAGGAAGTGAATTGTCACACTGGGTGTGGCTTCAGCATATATGAGACCTCAAAGCATGCCACCACAGTGACACACCTCCTCCAACAAGGCCACACCTCCTAATAGTGCTGTTCCCTTTGAGCCAAGCATTCAAATACAGGATTCTATGGGGGCCATACCTACACAAACCACCACACCTGTCCTATTTAAGTCCCCTCAATCTTCAGCCTCACTGCCGTACTTTCCAAAGAATGCCGAGTCATTTTCTTCTATTGCCCTCTTTGTCCTGCCCTATTCCCTTCCACCAGGCTGCTTCTGCCTCCCCTGCTCAGGCTGAAACTCACATCTTGACAGTAGCTTTCTTTCTTTCTTCTTCTTCTTCTTTTTTTTTGTTTTGTTTTGTTTTTCGAGACAGGATTTCTCCACATAAGTTTTAGTGCCTGTCCTGGATCTTGCTCTATAGACCAGGCTGGCCTTGAACTCACAGAGATCTGCCTGGCTCTGCCTCCCGAGTTCTGGGATTAAAGGCGTGTGCCACCACTGCCTGGCGACAGTAGCATTTCTTTAAGGGCTGAGCTTTTCCTGTGTTTCTTCCCAGGTAGGACTTCTAATACCAACCAAATCACTGCCTCTGTGGCCCATCTCTGAGCTACTTCAGTCTCACTAGGAGAGCCTTGGAGCTGAGCCCCTCACTCTGAAGCCCTAGTTCTAGGATGTGTGCTCTCATGGACCTCTCATAGGCTGAATCCCCTTTCCCATGGCTGACTCTGATCTCAAGCACTCCCTTGACTCTCTCTCTCTCTCTCTCTCTCTCTCTCTCTCTCTCTATATATATATATATATATATATATATATATATATATATATATATATATATATTCAAGTTTAAAAGTACCCTTGGAATTATGCCTGTATTTATTAAAATAGTGTCTTCCCAAAGTTTTGTGTATTTTTATTTTGTAGTCAAATAATAATTAACAACAACAATAATAATAAGTATCACTGTTCTGATAGCTGTTGTGTAGCCAGTTTCCTCCCGGATTGAAACACTCCATCCTGAAGGAAAGCTCCTTAAGACAGGAAGTAAACAATTCAAAATGGCTTCAAGAAGTCCCTGAACTGAGCAGATTCACTAGGCTCCTCCTTCCCAAGAATAAACAATAAAGACTTGCTTAGAGTCTCTATCAAACAAGTCCAGCTGTCTGAAAGAAGCAGAGAGCCCTCCAAGCAGCCTGGATGAGGGTTAGACCAACTGAGTTGCCTGGAACAGACAGTCTCTAACACGTGGGGCTGCCTGCCTGCTGTTTAGTGTGCTCCAGGTTCCCAGCTTTGTGAGCTGTCATCCATGCTGGGCTGGGCTTTGGTGATAATCTGCCTTTGAGTCATAGCTGCTCCTGTAAGTAACCCCTCTCACACATTCCTATAAGTAACTCCAATAAAACTCATTGGTTCACCAAGTTGGACTTTGGCGGTATTCATACTTTGGTCTGTCATAGGCTGCCTATCTGGGGTGGGTAGACAAGAGTGTTCTGTCTCCCCAGGAAGTCTTGTCACACTACACAGTTTTACAAAGATTAACTCATTTAACCTTTAAAAACAATCCAGTGAAGCCGGTAATTATTAACCTCATTTATAGATAGGAAGGAGATAAAGGCACAGAAAGTTTAAGACTAATCAGAACTATAGCCCAGATAGTCTGAACGACTTCTCAACCTGTGGATTGTGACCCTTCACCAAACCTCTATCTCCAAAAATATTTACACTATGATTCAACACAGTAGCAAAATTACAGTTATGAAGTAGCACCAAAATATTGTTATGGTTGCACATGAAGAACAGTTGCAGTATTGTGAAGGTTGAGAACCACTGGATAAGGTCCTGAAAATTATATATTTAAATGTATGAAACACGCACACAAATTTGTATTTCAGTACCTGTGCTGGAACCCAGGTCCTAAATCTTTCTACTTAAGTGCACATATATAGAGGAACAGTGACAGGGAACTTAGCTGCCTTTTTCTCCCAGCCACCTCTCCCCAGTCACATCCTTTCAAGTTTAAAGGACCAGCTTCATAAACCCCAGTTTCCTCTGCAAGATGAAGGGGTTCACCAAGAGAATGTCAAGAGCTTTCCAATTTAAAAATTCAACTCTCCAGGAAGAGTGACCTGGAAACTTCATACTCCACTTTGTGAGATGCCATAGCTTTGTCTTCCCTAAGATAATCCTATGGGGTCTTGTGTCTTTCAGACCAACTATAATTTGGGTTTGTTATGTACACTGATGATATTCTAATGCATTTGTGAAGGTTTACATTAAATCTCTGGACAGCTTTCGCTTGGTTGGATTTGACCTGCTCTCCTAGCTCCTCCACCACTGGTGCAAGCTCGCCCTCTGCTGGCCACGAGCATACACTCGGCCAGCAAATTTTGCTTTTTGCCTTCAAGCAACAGTGACTTATTACTCCCAAAGCTAGGAAGGCAGGTTTAGGGCTGGATATACAAAGACAAATGAAAGCTCCCTGGCCCTAAAAGACCTCACAGTATAAGGGGGTATGCCCAATCTGAGCATCATGCCACTTGGGAGTTAGGGCTAGCATTGCCTCTCAAGTTCCCATTAGGTTTCTACCTCAAGTTTACACAAGAACCATACAGCTCAATACAGGGCTCTTTTGCTAGGAATGATGACTCAAGCTGCCCAAGAGCAACACAGCTCATGGTATGCTACCCTGAAGACCCAGGTTACCTGGGAGCAGTCCTGGCAGTCAGCACCCCAGGACAGACACAAGTACTGCAGAGAAAGGTTAGATGTTCATAGGGACTAGAGAGATGGCTCAGCTGTTAAAGAGTTGTGTGTGTGGAGGTGAAGATTAAACTTGGTGTCAACTTGACAACATCTGGAATAATCTAAAAGGCAAGAATGGGCACTTCTGTATGGAACTTTCTTGATCAGATTATTTGAAGTGGGAAGACCTTCCCTAAATGTGGGTGGTGCTTTTTGATGGCAGACCAGATTAAAAGATATGCTTTTTGCCTGCTTGCCCTCACTCTTGCTGGCAAATTCATCTATTCTGTTGCTGCTGCATCCTTCCATAGATAGTAGAACAAACTTCTTTGGGCTTCTAGCATAGACTAAAGATAAGCAGCTCTCCAAGGATCCTCCATGTCATCAGCACCATATTGGGACTTTCAGCCTCACTGGCTGAGGCTTCTTGGTCTCTCCAGTGTGAAACCATTGCGTGATGGCCTAGACCATATTGTATAAGCCAACCTAATGAATCCCTCTTAATATATACATTTATCAGTTCTGTTCCTCTAGAGAACCCTGGCTAACACACTCATAAAAGGATAGAGAATAGCTGGGTGTAGTGGTTTACATCTTTAACTTCAGTCCAGAAGCAAGAGCAAGTGGTTCTCTGAGTTCAAGACCAGCCTAGTCTACAAAGCAAGAGAGTTCCAGGACAGTCAGGGTCACACAGTGAGACCTTTCTGGAAAAAAAAAACAAAACCCTAACACGTTTTCTTTTTAAAAAAAGAGAAAGTGTAAAAAATAAGGAAGAGGGTTGGAAAACAGAAGGTAGGGATATGGGTAGTTCAAGTAGGAAGGAAGGAGAGGGCTGGAAAGATAGAAGAGTGGTAAACATAGATAAAGAAGGAAGAAAGGAAGGAGGGACAGTGTTGGGACATAGGAGAATGAAGGTGAGGATGGTTATGGGGCAGGGCATGCACTATCCACATCTTGAATTTACAATTCAAATGTAAGAAATGCATATACTTAGGAAGACACACATTATAAAAAGGTGTAGGATAAAACATAAAAGCATCTGCCAGAGACTCCAACAGCACACACACTAGCAGATTCACATAGTTTAGGGTCATCACAAGGAGGAGATGGAATACCTGCCTTAGGGTTTCTGTTGCTGTGAAGAGACACCATGACCACAGCAACTCTTACAAAGAAAACATTTAATTGGGGTGGCTTGCTTACAGTTCCAGAGGTTCAGTCCATTACCATCATAATGAGGAGCATGGCAGTCTACAAGCAGACATGGTGCTGGAGTAGTAGCTGAGAGCCCTATATCTTGTAGGCAAAGGAAGTTGACTGAGACACTGGGTGGTATCCTGAGTATAGGAAACCTCAAAGCCCACCTCCACAGTGACACACTTCCTCCAACAAGGCCATGCCCATAGTGGCACTTCTTATGAGATTGTGGGGGTCAATTACAATCAAACTACCACACCACCCAATGCAGTAATGGGCATGTGTGGCTAAAACCAATTGTTTGCAGCCAGTGGCTTACCATGGACCTGCCCCTGAAAACACTTACCTATTCCTTAGCAAAGCTGAGACCTATTGCTGAGCAAAACCCAAACTCTCCATCTAAAATACCAAAGACATCTCCCTATTTTCCTTCCTTGGTGAAACCAAACCTTTCATTTTATCTATGCTTGAAATGTTAATCATGTACCTGTAGCAATGCTGAAGAAAAACATTTAAGCTTTGTGAAGTAAATGGAAATATTTGTATGAAATAAGTATACAGATGTTGGTAAAGGTGCTTGCAGGGCAAGCTTGGCCATCTGAATTTGATCCTCAGAATCCAGATGGAGGAGGGAGAAAGAACCAACTCCTCAAAGATGCCCTCTGACCTCCACGTAGGCCTTCACATCATGCACACCCAGCAACAACGTCTGCAGCAACTACAATCAGCTGGGAGGATGTGGTAAAAGCCAGCTCAAGTGAGGGAGTGTAACTCAGTGGTAGAGTACCCGAGTAGCAAAAACCCTGGGTTCAAAGGCTTGCAGAATCAACTAAGCAGGGCTCATAGGGGAGCCTGAAGCAACATCACAGGACCTATATGGGTCTGAGCTAGGTCCACTGCATATATATTTTTGTGGGACTCCTGACAGTGGGAGTGGGGCGGTGTCTCTGACTCTTCTGTTTTTTTTTTTTTTTTTTTTTTTTTTTTTTTTTTTTTTTTTTTTTTTTTTTTTTTTTTTGTACAGTGGTATTTTGCTGGCATGTATGTCTGTGTGAGGGTGTTAGATCCTGGAGTTAAAGACAGCTGTGAGCTGCCATGTAGGTGCTGGGACTCAGGTCCTCTAGAAGAGCAGTCAGTGTTCTTAACCACTGAGCCATCTCTCCAGTTCCTGCCTGCTCTTGGGACCCTTTTCCTCCTGCTGGCTTGCCTTATCCAGCCTTGATATGAAAGTTTGTGCCTAGTGTAACTGTAACTTGTTACACCATGTTTGGTTGAGATCCCTGGGAGGCCTGCTCTTTTCTGAAGGGAGACAGAGAAGGAGTGAATCTGGGGAAGAGGGGAAAAGGAATGGGGGTACTACTGGGATGGAGGGAAAACTGTGGTCAGGATATAATGTATGAGAGAAGAATTTAAATTGGACCAATGGAATATGGACCAATGGAATCGAATTGGAACAATGGAAATGAATATGGGCCAATGGAATCGAAATGAAGACCCTGACATTAATCTACACACATATGAACACCTGATTTTTGACTAAAAAAAAAAGCCGAAACTATACAATAGAAAAAAGAAAGTATCTTCAAAAAATGGTGCTGGCATAACTGGATGTCAACATGTAAAAGATTGGAAATAGATCCATATCTGTCACATGCACAAAACTCAAGTCCAAGTGGATCAAAGACCTCAACATAAATCTAGTTACACTGAACTTGATAGAAGAGAAAGTAGGAAGTACTCTTAAACGCATTGGCACAGGAGATCACTTCCTAAATACAACACCAGTAGCACAGACACTGAAAGCAACAATTAATAAATGGGATCTCTTGAAATCTAAAATAGGTTTCAAGGTGCTGGAATTGAACCCAGGTCCTCTAGAAGAGCAGTCAGTGCTCTTAACCACTGAGCTATCGCTCCAGTTCCTGCCTGCTCTTGGGACCCTTTTCCTCTTGCTGGCTTGCCTTATCCAGCCTTGATATGAAAGTTTGTGCCTAGTGTAACTGTAGGACAAAAGACACATTCAATAAGACAAAAAGACAGCCTAAAGAATGGGAAAATATCTTCACCAACCCCACATATGAAAGAGGACTGATATCCAGAATATATAAAGAACTCAAGAAACTAGACATCAAAATACCAAACAATCCAATTAAAAAGTGGGCCAAAGAGCTAAACAAAGAATTCTCAAAAGAAGAATCTCAAATGCTGAAAGACATTTAAGGAAATGCTCAACATCTCTAGTCATCAGAGAAATGCAAATCAAAATGACTCTGAGATACCACCTTAAACCTGTCTGAATAGCTATGATCAAAAACACTAATGATAGTCTGTGTTGGAGAGGATGCCGAGCAAGGGGAACACTCCTCCACTGTTGGTGGGAGTGTAAACTTGTACAACCACTGTGGAAATCAGTATGGCAGTTTCTCAGAAAATTGGGAATCGATCTACCTCAAGACCCAGCCATACCACTCTTGGGCATATACCCAAGGAATGCTCAATCATACCACAAAGATACATGCTCAACTATGTTCCTAGCAGCATTATTCATAATAGCCAGAAACTGGAAGCAACCTAGATGCCCATCAACTGAAGAATGGATTAAGAAGATGTGGTACATATACACAATGGAGTACTACTCAGCAGATAAAAATAATGAAAGCATGAAATTTGCAGGCAAATGGATGAAACTAGAAAAAATCATCCTGAGTGAGGTAACCCAGACTCAGAAGGACAAACATGGCATGTACTCACTCATAAGTGGATACTAGATATAAAGCAAAGGGCAACAGACTGCAACCCACAGATCCAGGGAGGCTACCTAGCAGGGGAGACCCTAGGATGACTGTGGCTTGTAATAAGTTTTGGTTTTGCCCAATCACTGGCCAAGCTTTAGTGAAACATTTCACTATTAGGATAAAAATTTGTGCTATATCAAACTGATGAAAGAAAATGCTGGCCATACTTTCAGAAGAGGAGGCTAAAATCTTTTTAGAATATGGATTAGCATATAGAAAAATGTCTATCATAAATCAAATAGTGAATGGGGAAAATGAATAGGAAGCTCACTTACACACTTAAGTAAAACACAGCTCTCTGAACAGATGAAGATAGGTTTATTCTGTATCTCAGAATTTAATCAATATTTATATGTATAATTCAGCTATCATTCGGCTTAAAAGGGCTTATTGGTAAATGTTATCATTTATACTATTTTCTACAGAGAAAATGTTTTATTGTTTAAAATAACTCTGAACTTTTAAATTATAACCTGTTCTTATGTTAAAAAAAAAAAAAAGACCTTGGATTCAATCAGCACCAAAAAAAAATACCTAGGCATATCTCCCCACATATATCCTTCTCATTCCCATCCCTTACCCCATATACAGAGATAAGTAAGATAGATAGATAGATAGATAGATAGATAGATAGATAGATAGATAGATAAATAGATAGATATACTGAGAGAGAGATATTGAGAGACATATATATTGAGAGATGACATATAGAAAGATGGATATATATAGAGATATATAGATACAGATATCTATAGAGATAAAGAGATGGATAGAGATAGACAGAGATGGATACAGAGAGATAGATGAATAGATATCAAGAGATAAAGGGGCAGATGAGTAGATATTGAGAGACAGATGGACAGATATAGAGAGATAGATAAATGGATAGACATAGAGAGATAGATTGTCAGTAAAAGTGCTGGTACTGGACAAATATAGCACCAAATACACAAAACTCATGAGTTTTAAGATGGTTGTCTCACATTTTGGTCTTACTAACTTTTTTTTTCATTCTTTTTTTTTTTTTTTTTTTTTTTTTACTATTTTCTTTTCTTTATTTTTTTTAAAGATTTATTTATTTATTATGTACACAGCAGAAGAGGGTGCCAGATCTCATTACAGATGGTTGTGAGCTACCATGTGGGTGCTGGGAATTGAACTCAGGACCTCTGGAAGAGCAGTCGGTGCACTTAACCTCTGAGCCATCTCTCCAGCCCCGGTCTTACTAACTTACAGTAGATTTTAAAGACTGATATGTCTTTTGTCATTATCCAGAGGTAATGAATTAATGTTAGTCATAGTTTTCCAGAATAAAATAATAATACATATACTATAGAGGCTATCGATTTTGAAGGAAATATGTGTGCACAGATCTTCCTATCTATCATCTACCTATCTACCTACTTATTTTCACCCTGTAACTTTTTAAAACAGCAATATAAAAAATAGGAAAAATATACAGTCAAGCTGGAGTGGATTTTGTGATGTGAGATGTGTGGGTCTCTATGAGAGAAAAATTTAATTTTTTTCATTGCCATTCAAATGAATACAGCAGAATAGAGGTGTAAAGGTTCACGAAGAGTCAGAGTCAACTTGGCATCTTAAAGGAGCTGTCATCAGTCTCCTTTACACAGGAAAAGATACCAGTACCGTTCTTCGTAGAGCTAGACCTCTGTAATTAACAAGGCAGTTAATCACAGAGACTTAGCCTAAGAAGCCAGCAGAGCAGAGACTGCAAATACTCGAGGAATACCATGTCTTTCTGAAAGCATCCTGAGAATCAGAAGAACGCTTGGTTGGTGAACATGGAGTCAGGTGGTGCACATACAGACAAGCAGGTACACACACATAAACATAAATGAAAACGTGTGTAGATACTGGTAGAGACCAGAAGAGGGCGTTAGATATGCTGGAGCTGGTGTTACAGGCAGTACCAACTAGATGCTGTACCCAACTAGACGTCTAGTACCCAACTAGACGCTGAGAACTGAACTCAGATCTTCTGCAAGAACAGAATGTGCTCTTATCCACTGAGCCATCTCTCCATCCCCAGATAAAAATATATTTAATTTTTAAAAAATGGCTTTATCTGTCAAACAGCTTCATTCAAAGATGGAGGAACCAGCATCCCTCTGGTTCTAAGGAGTCAGTGGTACTGGTTACTGGATTAACCATAGACAGAAGCTCCATGGGAATATAAACAGAACTGTATCCCTAATATATACCCAGGGTCTTGTTAATTGAACATTAACAATCAGTAAATAAACCAGAAAATCCAAGGAAGAGGATAATGTAACTAAACTTGTCACAAAAGATCAGCACTTAGAATTCACTAAGTATAAAATGTGTCCAGAGCCCTTGTAAGTAGACCACAGTCTACAAGCTTCAATGACTTCTTTTTCCTGCTCATCTAAGGTGGCATCATATTTCTAGATCTTTTCCCAACATTTTAATGAACATTTGCAAACATAAGCCAGGCTCTGTCATGCACACGTCATCCCAGCACCAGAGCAGCACAGGCCAGAGGATCAGGAATTCAAGGCTATCCTTGGCTACATAGTGAGTCCAAGGCCAGTCTGGACTATACAAGACCCTGTCTCAAAATCAACAAAGAAAAAGTTACAAACATAGGCAAAGTTGGAGGAATTTTATTGTGCATACCATGTAGCCTACAAATGTAATTCTTCTTGAATTATCATATGTATTAATTTCCCTCTGTATTCACCAATCCATATTGTTTTTATGCATTCAAAAGTAAATTAGTCATCAGCAGACATTTCCCTAAATAATTAAGTATGTGTGTTATAAACTAGAGCTAAACATGTGCTGCTAATTATTTCTTCTAAAATTATATTTATATATACCTAAGTGTGTAACTCTTAAATGTAAATTCTCAAATTGTAATAAATGTTTGTATCTGTGTATCCCAAATTCCTGCTAAGATACTGAATGTTATTGCTATCACATCAGAAAATCCCAGTAATTTTATTCATCCATCCATCCATCCATCCATCCATCCATCCATCCATCCATCCATCCATCCGTTCATTCATCTTGGCAACGCTAAAGATCAAACCTAGAGCTGGCTAGGCTAGTGCTCTTCCACAGAATTACAACTCAACCCTTTCCTAACTTTTAAGAAGGTATGTTTTTGTGTGGGAGGAGGACAATGAAGTTTTGAAATTTCAATGTGTTTAGAGTACAGCTTTAAACATCTAGGGGAATTCACAGTTAGTGTCACATTAGAGGTAAACTGAACTGTACAAGCACTGTCTTAGAAATAGCATGAAGCCAGCCCCTAGATCAAGGCAAAGAGCTGACTGCTGTTCTCAGACTTCAGAGAGTCTCAGATTACAGGAAAAGACAAACGTGAGCACAGAGCTTTAGCAGAGCCCTCCCTTTTCCTCTCACATCCTCCACTGACCAATACTCAGGAAATGTACTCCTGTGCTCCCATCTTCTGCTTGCCCACTCAGGCTGCATGGGTCTGGTTCCTGGATTGGGGTGTTTTTGCAATTTTTCTACTACTCAGTTAAGTTAATTCTCAAGGCCAATGGGCCATTTCTCCTAAAGCTGCATTAGAAATCATTCAAAAATGTTTTCTAATAATCTCTTATAAAACAAAATTATTTACACTAACATACTTATCTTCATCTAAGTTGCAGTTTCTGGCTTTAGAACATGGCATTCCAGTTTTTACATCTGTGCAGAGCCTCGACATTGTGATGTCATTAAAATACCACTTTAATACTTTGATTTTGCAAAATTTCAATCACATACAAAAACAGGACAATGATGAACCCTCATATTCTCATCTCTAGCCTCTAAAGTGGTCTTGATATCTTTAAGATTCACCTATATCAGATGATTTAATTGCTGTGGATATTGCTCTATATAAATAAAACACTGATGGCCAGTGACCAGGCAGGAAGTATGTTGCCAGGCAGGAAGTAGGTGGGACAAGGAGAGAGGAGAATTCTGGGAAGCAGAAGGCTGAGGGGAGATACTGCAGCCACCGCCAGGATAAGCAGCATGTAAAGACTCTGGTAAGCCACCAGCCACGTGGCAAGGTATAGATTTATAAAAATGGGTTAATTTAAGATAAAAGAACAGTTAGCAAGAAGCCTGCCACGGCCATACAGTTTATAAGTGATATAAGCGTCTGAGTGATTATTTTATAAGTAGATTGTGGGACTGCGGGGCTTGGGGAACCTGGAGAGAAGCCCTCCAGCAACATTTAATCACTGCCAATTAGTATTCTGTGTGGATTACCAGTTTCCATGTTAAGCACTGTGTTTATTTTGGAAACATTTACATTTTATGTGACCATAAGTCAGTATAGCTCAGTGCATTGGAAGAAATGTAACTCCTTAAAGAACTCAGCTTTAGACTTCTCCCTTATTTTTGACTCTAAGTGAATGTAATAATATTATTCTGTATTGAGTAATATTTGTAAGTAAGCATAGAATGTCCTTTATGCAATTATGAAAAGTTATTGTTTTAGTAATGTTTCTTTATAGAAAAAATTTTAATGAATTAATAAAGTATCAGTTGACCTCTAATCAGAATATCTACAAGAAAGCTCAGTATGGTGGCACACTATACTCCCAGCAATTGGGAGACTGAGGATTACATGTTTGAGGCCAGCCTGGACTAGCGAGTTGGAAGATGTAAAACCAACTTTGGAATTACTGTGCTTTGTTTCCTATATTAGTCAGGGTTCTTTAGAGTAACAGACTTATAGAATGAATCTCTTTATATATATATATATATATATATATATATATATATATATATATATATATAATTTATTGAAACATCTTACAGGCTGAAGTCCAGCTAATTCAACAATGGCTGTGAACAGAAAGTCTGATAATCCAGTAGTTTCTTAGTCCACTGGATATCCAGTCTTAGGTATATACTGGAATCCTGAAGAAGTTGGCTCCAATGGAATGGATGTGCTTAGGAAGAGAAGGGCAGAAGCTGCCTTCTTCTCTCCCGTATATCAGGAGAAGGTCTGGCCCACATTAAAGTCGTGTCTTCCAACCTCAAGATCCAGATTAAAGACATGAGTCTTCTACCTCAAAGGTCTGGACTAGAAGTGGATTCACCCACTTCAAAACAAGCAAAAACTCTCTTACAGGAATGTCCTCTATCTGGACTGTAGTTCATTCTAGCTGTAGTCAATTTGACAACCAAGAAAAGCCAGCACACTTCCCTTCTGTCTCCTCAATAGCCTGTTCCTGAAACTTGTTCCAGCAGCAGTGCTCAGATCTAAACTGGTAAGGAAGAGATTAAGAGGTAGCCAATTCAGAATAAGGGGACTAGTGGCTGGGCAGGGATACCACAGCTCCTTTTGATTTGCAATAGGCTGCTTTATCTTCCACTGGAGGGAAGATGGTTTAAAGTTTTGAGTAAATAATATTATTAAAAAAAAGATTCATAGGGCCTTCCTTAGAGAGACTTTGCTATTACTTTCTTATTTTTTATACTAAAAACATTTTGTAATACCCTTTAATTTTTCAGTACCTTTTTCCAAATTCCTTTATTTTACCCAGTCTTTTTTTTTTATTCCTAGTGATCAGTCTTTGAATTTTCCAAGTCACCAATCTTGCTTAATGGTTTTAGCAATTAAAAATACTAAGTAACCTTTGAAGACATCCTGTGAGAAATGAGTAATGTTCAATGGTACTGCTAATAGAGCACTTTCAAGCCATTAATGACAGTAATTCACTGCAGTACAAAAATTTTCAACTTAAAATGTCTATTTGGGGACTGGAGAGCTGGCTCAGCCATTAAAGGCTAGGCTCACAACCAAAAATCAAATTTATATTTTTGGTTGTGATGTGTGTGTGTGTGTGTGTGTATCACTTTATAATTCAGTTAATTGTGTGTGTGTGTGTGTGTGTGTGTGTGTGTGTGTGTGTGTGTGTGTGTGTATCACTTTATAATTCAAATAAATTGAAATGTCAACATTTGGGGTAAAGACTTGAAGGGAATAAAAATAACTGTCATACTAGCCACCTCTTGTGTTGTTGTGACAAGGTCCCCCGACATGTAAAACTCAGGAAGAAAGGATTTACTTTGCTAATGGTACAGGAGGGTACAGGCCTGGGCAGCTCCATCTGTGGTGGCAGGAGTCTGAGGATACAGACGAGGAAAAGGACAGCTCTAGCTGGAACCTTCAAATGCTGCCCACAGGAGCCCACTTCTGCTAGCTAGGTCAGTCTCAAAGGCTCTACAAACTCCTAAAATGGAGCACCCAACTGGGGAGGGTTAGTGTTCAAACATATAAGACTGTGGGTTACATTTCATATTCAAACAATGGTAGAATGCATTCTCCCCCCGCCCGCCCGCGCCCCCCTCCCCCAAGTTTCTCTGTGTTGTCCTGGCTGTCCTAGAACTTACTCTGTAGACTAGGCTGGCTTTGAATCTCTGGCAGAGGCAGAGATTCACCTGCCTCTGCCTCCCAACTGCTGGGATTAAAAGCATGTGCCACCACCGCCCAGTGATAGAATGAATGTATCTTTAAACACAGTACCCTGCCGGGCGTTGGTGGCGCACGCCTTTAATCCCAGCACTCGGGAGGCAGAGCCAGGCAGATCTCTGTGAGTTCGAGGCCAGCCTGGGCTACCAAGTGAGCTCCAGGAAAGGCGCAAAGCTACACAGAGAAACCCTGTCTCGAAAAACCAAAAAAAAGAAAAAGAAAAAAAAAAAAACAAAAAAAACACAGTACCCTAGGGAGACGGTTTATAAAGTGCCTAGGGATAAAGGCGGAAAAGCCAAACTGCATGGTTTGAATGCAGTGCCATCCCTTGGAGAATGGGGCTGTGGGTGTGCTTCTCAGACTGCCTGTTTGTAAAATAAAGAACGACTTTTCCCCCACAGGGGGCTGTCAGTTTACAAAAAGCACTTTGATCAGAGCCTGACCTTCAGAAGCACTAGATAAAGGTCCAGCTAACCTTACTTCAAAACATAACTGTGACTGGGTCACAGCCACCAGAAACATGCTAGTTTACAGAAGTAGGGGTTTGTTTGTTACTATTTATAATTTTTAAGAATCTAAAACATGGTTGAGTCCACAAAGTTAAAAACTGATAAATGACTAAAACGTTTTGTTTTCATGACCCAGGACAGAGTGTGAAACTCAACAGATGTCTGCCTTCCACAAAAACCATCAGAGGAAATCCCCAGCATGTTTACAGTTGACCATCAGCCACATGCTGTACATTATTATCCTGTCAGTTCACCTGTTTGGAGCACACATCAGGGAGGCAGATGGAATTTTTTGCCTGGTTATCATTCTTCATTACTGCTTTTGACTTAGGTCAACAACTTTTTAACTGCTGAAAACGTTTGTAGGTTCTCTTTGTGATTGTTATTTAAAGTGATGGTGAAGACTGTCAAAATACAAAAAGAACTGGTAACACCTTTGAAAGTAATAAACAGAATAGAAGCCAAATATAAGAAAGTCTATGAGCTCACATTCATTCATCTGCCAAGACTGGAAAGTCTGCTCCAGGAGCTAACCGGTTTTGCTTGCTTCATTCTGCTGAGTACACCTGAGTTTCGGTAGTAAGGGCAAAGTATGTTGGGCAGCGCCCTGATAGATTTCTTTTCCAACCAGGATTTCTGCCTCTCTACATTAGTGGCCTATTCACAGCCATTTAACAGTCTTCATTTGAAGATGTGACAGGTTATTACATATCTAATACATGTACAACTTTTAATAACACTTCTAAGCAACAGGTGTAGTTTATAAAACAATTTTATTCTTTACACATAAGTTATAGCAGACTAGCTAAAGTGGAGACTAACAAAACACACAGAACATGAGGTACACACCTGCATTTTAAACTGATCATTTTCAGAGGGTTGTAGCTTGAATTCTAAGTTTGAACTTTAGAATTCCAGAGGCAAAAAGATCTGGTGAAGTAAATACAGGCTTGGAGTCAGAAGAACCCTGGGTTTTGAATCCTGCTTTGTATATTTTCTACCCTTGTGAAATTGCACAGTCATTTAATCTAAGTCTATTTCTTTGCCTATAAAGTGGGGAAAGTATCTGCCTTGAAATATGCAAGGATTCTGTCGTGTGTGTGTGTGTGTGTGTGTGTGTGTGTGTGTGTGTGTGTGTGTGTGTAGAAAATGATTACCAAGAGAGTATTTCAAAGGTACATCGGCAGTGAAGGGCAGAAGCAGCCCTCAATCATTTTAGAAATTACTCTGGATATTAATTCTGTAGTAACTAAATCTCGAAGTACAAGCTTTGTTTATTTTCCTTAGTATTACAATGAAAATATTTTTTATAAATAGAAAACAGACCAAAGCCTGAAAATTTCCCTCATTCTATGGATAAAAATCTCCATAAAGGATATTTATACTCAGGTGACTAAAAAGTTATGTATGGGAAACCATTACTTATGAATTGGGAATTTGCCTAGTGGTGGTGGTGCAGGCCTTTAATCCCAGCACTCTGGAAGCAGGGGGAGGCGGATCTCTGTGAATTTGAGGCCAGCTTGGTCTACAAGGTAAGTTCCAAAGACAGCCAGAGCCATTACACAGAGAAACCCTGTCTTGAAAAACCAATAAATAAATAAATAAATAAATAATATTCAGTTTCCCAGGATTTGATGAACCCCAGGAAAACTTTCAAGGTTGAAACGTTTATCTAGGAAGAGAAGTCTGAGCCAGGTTCTGTTGGACACCAGATGGTGTCTGAATGATGATTTCAGTGATGAGGGAGATGACAAGTGGCCACCAGTGGGACTTTCTCTGTGGTATCAGGAAGAACCCCGAGTTTCCCTTCATAGTGTCTCTCTAGATTCCTTTCACACTTCTAGAAAGCAACCCCAGGGCACTAGGGAGCATGGACGTGGCCTATCAGGAGCCGGCCAGATGGCTCTGCTACTAAAGCAAGCCTGAAGGCCTGAATTCGATCCCCAAGGTGGGAAAAGAAAACCTATTCCCGAAAGTTGTCCTCTGACCTCGCCGTGGCCAGGAGAGCGCCTGAACTCACACACATCGTGCGCACGTGTACACAGTAATGACTTTTTAAAAAGTTGTGCCCGACCTTCCGTGGTCCCTTCACAGGGGTGGCCGCCTGCAGCTCCTGGGTCTGCACAGCAACAAGCCCAGCGCTGAGCGCCCCTGCACGGAAAGAGCTCCGGCGCCGCCGAGGAGCCCAGCCGCACGTCCACAGAGCAGTCCACCGGACGTGGCAAGGTGCCGAGAGCCCCGGCGCTCGCTCGCAGGGAAAACTCCCCGGCGTTTTACGTTTCATTAGCTCCTTCCCCAAAGCAGATCTGCTACTGTCAACTCGCCCTAAAAAATCACTGCGGAGCCCCCCGTCCCCCTAAACACACCACACACACACCCTGGGCGGCGGAGCCGACACACACACACAGACACACACGGGCAGTACGGAACCACGAGTCAGCAGCACGGAACTACTGTGGAGGCCGGGAGTTCCAGACCCTGGGCAGCACAGCAAGACCCCTTCTGAAACACAAACCAACACCAGAATCACAGCCTCTGAGAACCGGAGCGGCTCCCAGCCACTCACCTGTTAGTGTCAGGGGCCGCCTCGAGGCGGGGGAATGACATCGCAGCACGCAGGCGCACGCCGCCTCGCCTGCCCCCAAGTCCGTCAGGCCACTGGCCCCGCCCACTTCCGGAACCACAGCCGCCCCCGCCCTCTCCCATCCGTCAGCCACTGGCCCCGCCCCCTCCCAGTCAGTCAGGCCACTTGGCCCCGCTCAGCTGCGGACACCGCCCTGCCTGCCCGCCTCGCCCTCCCGTAGTCGGTCGGCAGCTGGCCCCGCCCACCTCCCGGCCCCGCCCCGCCCACCTCCGGCCCCGCCCCGCCCCGCCCCGCCCCTCCAGGCAGTCCTCGCTTCTCCACCGGGAACCTTTCCTCAGCCGCGGCTTCGCCTCCCCGCCGGGGCGTAGCTGTGCGGGCTGCGGAGCTCCCGCGACCCAGAAACACTCGGGCACGGGCGGAGCGGCGGGTCGGTGTAGCTGCGCCATGGCCGCGTCGGCCTGGTGCTGCCTGCGCTGCTGCAGGGACGGCGGGACCGGCCACATTCCCCTCAAGGAGATGCCGGCCGTCCAGCTGGACACGCAGCACATGGGTAAGGAAGGGTCTGTGGACTGGGACCCAACGGCCCCTGGGGGCCGAGGGCAGGGGGGCGGGGACCACGTGACCACGCAGCCGCCCGGACACCCGGTGGCCCCGCTGGCGGCGGCCACCGAGCCGGGGCCCTGTCAGCGTCCGAGGGAGGTTTGACTCCATCTCCTCCTGAGGAGTCAGGTGTTCCCAGGTGAGGAATGCGGGGGCGCCCGCCATCCGTGCCAGGGTGTCGGGTGTCACCCGGTGTTTGCAGAATCCTGTCTTCAGCACTGTCGAATAGAGGCTGAGGCTTGTTCTGGGGGAGTCATTTCCCCCTCACTCCCTGAAGCCCAGACCAGGCCGGTTGCAGAAGGCAGGGTAACACCTCAGGTCTTACCTTACCACTCCCACAAAGATCTCCATTGCTGGACTCCTTAGTCACTGTTGGCATCGCTGTAATTTCATCTCACGCTCCTCTTGCATTCGGATCAAGCGATTGCAAAATAGAACAGCACTTTGCTCCTTCTCGTCTACGTTTTTTTCTTTCCAGTTCCCAATGGCTTAATAATTACTCATCCAACATTCTTCTCCCCCTCTGTAGCATCTTTTCCCATACACTATTACTTCACTTTTTAGATTTTTTTACCCCCCCCCATATATTTCCAGGCTTCTGGCAGGAGAGATTTCCCAGTATAATTATTTCAGTTACTGTCTTTTTGTGGATTATTACAATAAACTAGTGCACTTTTGATTTCCCCAAATTTAAAGGACAGTGTACTTAAGTAACACATGCATTCTTAATATTTATAGCAAAACTCTGTTCTGCCCAGACAATCAACAATTCTGGAAACACTGCCCATTATATTTTCTATTGCAAAACTATATGCAGTCATTGTTCAGTACCTTGTACAACACCAATACAAATTTACAGTACTTTAATTCTTAAGTCTCTAGTGTAGTACAGAGTCTCGGTACTTAAATAAATACCTTTAAATTCTGTTTGTTTGTTTGCCTGTCTGTGTAGCCTTGGCAGTCCTGGATCTGTAGACCAGGCTGGCCTTGAACTCATGGAGTCCCTCCTGCCTCTGCCTCTGCCTCCCAAATTCTGACACCACCACTCTGCTAAATTCTTTTTTACCCATCACTAGACAGTAGATGTTCAGATCTTGTCCTTTCTCTCAGGAAACATTTCTGTTTAGTTTACTCACTCACTGGACGAATATGGCGACAAGAGAGTTTGGGATAACTATAGAGGACCATAGTGGACTTTTGAGCCTCTGCTGTGCTCTCTGTTCTGTAGAACATTATCTCTGTCTTCTTTAGGAAGAACTAACTTTCTACAGTGTTATCTAGCAAGCACCCTCAGGTACCGAGTGTAGCACAGTGATATAATCTCCTAATTTCTTTTCTTCCATGGAAGTTGTTTGTTTGTTTTGGGGGGTTGTTTTTTTTTTGGGGGGGGGGCTTTTTTGAGACAGGGTTTCTCTGTGTAGTTTTGGTGCCTGCCCTGGATCTCGCTCTGTAGACCAGGCTGGCCTCGAACTCACAGAGATCCGCCTGGCTCTGCCTCCTGAGTGCTGGGATTAAAGGCATGCGCCACCACTGCCCTGCAAAGTTTTTTCTTAACTTGTCTTCCAATAAATTCAAATTCTTCAAACACAGAAAAGCTTGATATGAGAACCACAATAAAAGAAAGGGGAGTATTGCATTAGAAGAATGATTCAAACATGAATTGATCTTAAGTTGGAAGCAAGAGAAACATACTGTATATATTTGGATATGGAAAAATTATAAAACCTAAAGAATATACTTGGGCTTTTTTGTTTGTTTTGTTGGGTTTGTTGTTGTTGTTACTTTGTTTTTAAAGGGGGCAGTCTTTTTAAATTGCTCAGGTTGTCTCCAATTCCTGGGCTAAAGCCACCCTGACACCTCAGCCTTCCACATATCTTTGACCACAGATGTGTACCACCATGTCCAACTTTCTTTCTTTCTTTTTTTTTTTTTTTTTTTTTTTAGGAAATATACAAGCAATATTGCATTACTTAAGACCATTTTAGAGTTGTGTACATAATTTCATTGACTATTAGTAAATTACTGTTTATTATTGTAATTTACTATTACAATAATAAACAAATAATTTAATCAAATAAACTAATTTACAAATTTAATAATGCTTACATTATTAAATTTCTGAATTTTGGCTTAGGAAAGCAAGTCCTTGTTCAGTACCTTGTACAACATCAATACAAATTTACAGTACTTTAATTCTTAAGTGTCTAGTGTAGTACAGAGTCTCAGTACTTAAATAAATACCTTTAAATTCTGTTTGTTTGTTTGTTTGTTTGCCTGTCTGTGTAGCCTTGGCAGTCCTGGATCTGTAGACCAGGCTGGCCTCAAACTCATGGAGTCCCTCCTGCCTCTGCCTCTGCCTCCCAAATTCTGACACCACCACTCTGCTAAACATCTTGTTTAGGAACAGATGCCTTTCAGGGTAGCTGTTTTGAAAAGGACAGTACTTGTTCTGGTTGTTTTTTGTTATTGTTATTTATTTTTGGCAACTTGACACAAGCTGAAGTTACTTGGGAAGAAGACCCTCAGTTGAGAAAATGCCTCCATCCAGATTGCCTACTGTAGGCAAGTTTGTAGGGTTTGTTTTGTTTTGACCAGTGATTGTTGTGGACTTCAGGGTGATGCCATCCCTGGGCAGGTTGTCCCAAGTTGCATAAGAAAGCAGGTTGAGCAAACCAGTAAGAGCAGGCCAGTAAGCACAGCTCCTCTGTGACCTCTGCTTCACTTCCTGCCTCCAGGTTCCTTTCTACTCCCTTCTCTGGATTGTGATGTGGAAGTACACTCTCCAGTCAACACATGGAGGGTTGTTAGATCTGGTGCAAGTGCCTGAGACTGCTGAATCATCTCTCCAGCTCAGAAATTGGGTTTTATCAAAGTGTGTGTGTGTGTGTGTGTGTGTGTGTGTGTGTGTGTGTGTGTGTGTGTAGGTCAGAGGACTACTTACAGAAGTTAGTTTTTTCCTACCATGTGTGTTCCAGGGGTCAAACTCAGGTATCTTCAGGCCTTGTGGCAGGTGTCAGCTCTTAAAATTTTAATTGAACAAACAAAAAAAATCTACTTAACCTTAACAGTGTATGATCTTAAAAGGACCGGTTTAGAGTGATTGTTTTATTTTGTTTAAGTAGGAACTCAGCCCTTTATTACAGTTGTCTAATTTTATTAGCCCCTCTGGAGGAGTGCCACCTAGTCCTAATATTTGTATCTGCTTGCCTTATAGCTTTATTACAGGTGGGAAAATAGTAAAGGCCATAGACCTTGGGAGTCATGTGTATTAATGTTAAAGGATTTTTCTTACATATGGGAATTGTGCTGGCTCTTCATGGTCTCTGATGAACTTGCTTTCCTAAGCCAAAATTCAGAAACAAAGTACTAGTAGGTCCACATTTCAAAAGCAGTATTATTTTATTATCTTCTATGAAGTTGTTTGAGATGAAACTAAAATTTTCTATGAAAATAAAGTGTGTTTAATGATGTTAAGATCTTATTTATAGTGAGGCGTTGTGGAACACATCTGTAATCCCATCATGAGAGCAAGATTGTCAAAAGTTTGAGGCTAGTACAGACAATACAGAGAGACCCTGTTTCAAAACAGACAAACAACTTGCTTACATTTTTGCCATGTGCCTAACAGAAGCTTTCTTAGTGAACATGTTCAGATCCTAAAACTAAGTACTTTTCAGTGTCAGCCAATTCAGCATGAAGCCAGACCTTCCCATGGTGGATGTACTCACTCCTCTGCTCTTACCTGACCACTCCAGTGTGAGGAGGAGGAGTAAGTATAAGACTGGTGGTTAATGGCTTCTGTCTAGTAGACCCTCAGCTGTCTTTTAATAGATTGTCTTAATGCATTTGGTTAGAATTGAAAATTGTACCAATATACTAAGTGGTTTTTTTAAGTGTTTATGGTTTGGCTTAAATGAAAATTGTTAAATTATCTAATTTGTTGATTGGTTAAAAATTAAATGAGTTAGTTTCCTTTTACTTATAAATGTTTTTATTTTATTTTTTATTTTTTTGAAACAGGGTTTCTCTGTGTAGTTTTGGTGCCTGTCCTAGATCTCACTCTGTAGACCAGGCTGGCCTTGAACTCACAGAGATCCACCTGACTCTGCCTCCCGAGTGCTGGGATTAAAGGTGTGCACCACGGCTGCCTGGCATAAATGTTTTACGTTTTATTTTGTGTGCATATATGGGGGTACACACATGTCATGACTTGTATATCAAGTCTGAGGACACCTTCTGAGTGTCAGTTCAACCTGTGGGTTCCAGAGATCAGATTCCGGTGGTCATCAGGCTTAGTTCCAAGTGCCTTTGCCAGATAAGTCATCTCATTGACCCCCTTACAAATAATTTAAATGTTCAGCATAATTTAGTTTATTTGAAACAACTTAATTGAAAAAGACTTGTTGCTACAAATGAATATTATATACAATCAGTCTCTCAAAAAGTAGAAAACTGAGTATTTAAAATAATTTATCAATATTCCCCATATTTGAGGAGACTTATAATATTCCTGGTTTGTTGTTGTTGTTGTTGTTGTTGTTGTCTGAATTACTGAACAGGGCCTGGGGCAATGGCTTCATGGCTAAAGTGCTTGCTGTGTTTGGATTCCCCAGCACCCACACAAAAAGATAAGCATGACAGTACATGTCTGCAAATGAGGCACTGATAGGCCAAAACAAGAAGGTCCAAGTGGCTCACTGGCCAGCCGGTCTAACCAATCTCCTCCAGGTTCCATCTCAGAAAATAAGGTGGAAAGCTGTGGAGGAAGACATTGCACTGACCTTTAATCACTACACTCCTGTGCTTACCCGCCCTCTCCCCACCCGGCCCCTCTTAGGTACACAGTTAGTATACAGATTAATGGTGACATGCTGTCTGTGTGTTGTTTAGGAACAGATGTCGTCATTGTGAAGAATGGAAGAAGAATCTGCGGCACCGGAGGTTGTTTAGCCAGTGCGCCTCTGCATCAGAACAAAAGCTACTTTGAGTTCAAAATCCAGTCTACTGGTTCGTATGGTTTATAATTGTACTTAACTATTAAACATTAGTGATTTAGAATATCAAAGATAATTGTGATTATGAAAAAAATTCAGGAGATGGTTAAGAAAAAATCACAAACTCTTCTATACAGGACTGAAGTCTTCCCTCTGTGATCCAGGCTACATTAGTCAGTTTGCAACACGCCACCCTAGAAAACAGCTTCAAGAGGAAGGATTTATTGTGGTTCTTCATTTCTGAGGTTCATGGTCATTGGCTCTGTTGTTTCCCAGCCACAGCGAGGCAGAAAATCACGGGGAAAGACTGGTGTTGCAGAAGTTACCCACCTCATGAGAGCAAATTATAATGACATGGAAGAGGCAGGGACAAGATACACTCTGCAAAGGCGTGCGCCCAGTAGCCTCCTTCCTCCCAAACAAGTCCTACTTCCTACTTTTTCACAACCTTCTAATAATCCCATCCCACTATAAATACACCAAGGGATTAACCCCTTAATGGTAGCAGAACCCTCCTGACGAAGTCACCTCTCCATGGTTGAATCCACCAGCAGGGATCCACATGGGCCTTTGAGAGGGACACTTCTTTTTTACAATTTTATGGAGTTTCTTGAATTATATGGCAAGTCTGTATGCCTATTAGGATCATAGCTTGTAGCAGTATTACATGTGGGGAGATTGGTGGGTTTTTGTTTTTAGTAAAAGCTGTGAAATCTTCATGAGTGACCTAAGTGCAAAGTAAGAAGACTATATGGAATAAGTGAGTCCTGTTCCCTAGACAATATGGTACTTCTGGAGCTGGTTTAATACTGTTTTTTTTTTTTTTTTTTAAGTGAATGGTGTAAATCCAGGTCTGTCCACTGTGCTATTGTAAGTTTCCTCACTGGCTGTGGACTGTCCTAATTACTGTTGTCTTCCCAAATATATTTTTCTTCTTAAAAGAAGCAAATAATGTTTGAGCCTTAAACCTAGTAAAAAATTTAATGTGGATTTTTCTGTCAGGGATACACTCCACAGTGCCATCCCTAGGACAGATGGTTGTTGGAGTATTAGTAATCTGGTACACAGTCCTTCAGAGTAAGGAGACTGCAGAACCCTGTCTGCAAATCTTATAAAATCATTATTGTCACCTGGGTCGTTCTCACAGTTGTCTCTTTGGGGAGAAGAACTATACACAGGTCAGAGTATTTCTCATGTCAAGATAGTCAGATCCAGACATGCATGCAACTTTCTGATGGATTCAGTCAATCCAGAATGAGTACTGACAGCATAGAATTCAAAGCTCCTTCCGTGTATAGCATTTCTCTGATTTTAATGAAAACTGAAAGGTGGCAGCTTGAGAAAAAGCCCAGGACACTAGATATTTTGTTTGGCTGGAGAAGAGAATGCCTGCTTCTGGAGATAGAGTTTGGTGGTAGAGCACTCACCTAGTATGTGTGAGGTGCTGGATTTAGATCCCCAGCGTTAAGAAAATGATGGTGTCTTTTATTCATGTTTAACCTTTGTGTTCTTTGTGTTATTGTTCATAGCAGATATACTTGTTACTCATTATAAATATAACTAAAGACAGTAACCTCACATTTCTTAGAGACGGAGGCGGGCAGGAGTGTGCTTTGCTGGGAATTGAGCCCAAGGCTGAGACTACCACAAAGTGTGCTCCCACCTCTATCCCTACAGTGCTTAAAAAAAAATCTTAAGAGAAAATAGTAATGGTAATAGCTAGCATTTTTAAATACCCAGTGTGTGCTTTAGTTGCTCATTTAAAAAGAAAACAAAACTTCTTAGCCTATCCTAAGTGCTGTGTTTGGGTAGTCCTGTATCTTTTCCTTACCTTGTGTCTTAGCTCTGTTCTATTGCTGGGAAGAGACACCATGACCAAGTCAACTTATTAAAGTAGGTATTGTATTGGGGACTTGCTTACAGTTTCAGAGAGTGATCCTCATGGAGTGGAGCATGGTGGCAGGCAGGCGGGCATGGTGCTGGAGCAGTAGCTGAGAGCTGACATCTTATCCACAGGCAGGAGGCAAAGACAGAGAGGCTGGGCCTGGTGCAGTCTTTTGAAATCACAAAGCCTGCCCCCAGTGACACACCTCCAATAAGGTCATGTGCCAGACCTCCTAATCCTGCCTAAACAGTCTACCCACTACAGACCAAGCATTCAAATATATGAGCCTTATGGGGGCCCTTCTCATTCAAACCACCACACCTTGTAAGTACTGTTAGACTCAACCGATAAGGAAATAGGGAAGTTAAGTACTTTGCCCAAGATAACATAGCTATGATTGTGTGAACCTCAGCAATACAGCTCTTAACCTCCTAGTTTACCTATAGAGAACTTTGTATACTTTGCAGCTTACTTCAAGCAAACATTGTTATTATTGTGTGTGTATGATCTGGTGGGGTGTGAAAATCAGAGCTCAGCTAAAGAATCTGTGGGTCTGTCCTTTCACTTTCACCTGCTTTTCAAGTTTGTCACTATCTGCTGAACCATTACTCTGGCCCTGCAATCTGCTTTTTAAAAGGTTTGCTTTACAAAACACAAGGATATACCCTTAAAGAAGGATTAAGAATATACTCTTAATCCTAGCACTCGGGAGCCAAGGCAGGTGTTTCTCTGAATTCAAGGCCAACCCAGTCAGTATACATAGTGAGTTACAAGTCCAAGCCAAGCAGAGCTACATAGTGAGACCTGACTGAGAGAGAGAGAGAGAGAGAGAGAGAGAGAGAGAGATATGATATTTCCTTTTAAAATAACTTTTATATTTGTGTGATATATTTCAACTTGTATTTTTAGGAATCTGGGGTATAGGTGTTGCAACTCAGAAAGTTAACTTGAACCAGATTCCTCTTGGCCGCGACATGCATAGTCTGGTGATGAGAAATGATGGAGCCCTGTACCACAACAATGAAGAAAAAAACAGACTGCCAGCAAACAGCCTTCCTCAGGAGGGAGATGTAGTGGTGAGTCTCCTGGTAGAGTTCCTGTCCATTGTAAATTATTAAACTTGAGTTGTTTTGACTAGACATGGTTTTACATGGCGTGTTGTAATTTTTATTCCAAAGCCCTGGGGTTGGGTCTAATGAGGTAGTACCATTTTCAGAGAGAACACTTGTCAGATACTGCTACCTCAGCTTCACTGCCCAGGCCTAGGATATGGAGATGACTGACCCTGTATTTCCATGTAGCAAGATCATTTAAAGATTGGCTGCTAAGCAATATCCTACTGTCAAAGACAAACCTTGACACATAATTTTAAAAGCTTTTCTTATCATATTACAGGATGTTAGGTATTTTTGAGGCCAGAGATCTCTCAAAATATTTTACACTTATTAATGGTAGGAACTGTGGTAGTTTGAATGTTATTGCCCCCATAAGCTCGTAGGGAGTGGCACTATTAGGAGGTGTGGCTTTGTTGGAGTGGATGTGGCCTTGTTGGAGGAAGTCAAGGAGGGTGTCACTGTGGAGGTGGGCTTTGAGGTCTCATATATGCTCAAGCCACATCCAGTGTCTCAGACCACTTTCCGTTACCTTAGGGTCAAGATTCAGGATTCTTAGAGTCTTCTCCAGCACCATGTGTGCCTGCACACCACCATGTTGCACCATGATGAAAATGGACTAAACCTCTGAAAATGTTAGCCACCCCAGTTAAATGTTTTCCTTTATAAGAGTTGCTGTGGTCATGGTGCCTTGTCACAGCAATAGAAACCCTAACTAAGACAAACATATTAGAAATGACAGCATTTTACTGCAAGTATTGATCTTTGTTAAATTTAATCTTGTTAAATGCCTCTACTTTTAGAACATTTCAAAGAACTGGACTCAAAAATCTGAAGGTTTAGAACAGAGCGTAGTGTCACACTTCTTTAGTCCCAGCAGTCAGGAGGCAGAGACAGGGACATCAATGAGTTAGAGGCTAGCCCATTCTGTATAGTGAGTTCCAGGACAACCAGGGTTACATAGTGAGACCTTGTCCAAAACACAGTCTCAAAGCTTGCTTATAGAAGTTTTTTTGTTTCAGTTTGGTTGTTGGTACTAGTAGTTTTAGCAAGTTTCAGGACAGCCTGGCTTATATAGCAAGATCCTGTCTCAAAAGAGAAAAAAAAGATTACCTGCTAAAGAAAAAGAGACAAAAGGCATAAACTGTTAATAAAGTCTGCTTTTCTTTTTTAAAGTAGTTGTATGTTGGTTAGTTTTTTGTTGTTTTGCCAACTTGACACAAGCTTAGGTCATCTGGGAAGAGGAAACCTCACTTGAGGATGTGCCAGGGTCCAACCCACTGTGGACAGTGGCATCCGAACACAAGTGTTCCTGGATCCTATATCATATAAAAATGCAAGCTGAATGAGCTGTGGAAAACAAGCCAGTGAGCAGCACTCCTCCATGCCTCTACTCAATTCCTGCCTCCAGGTTCCTGCCCTGACTTCCCATCATGGTGAAGTATAAGCAGTAAAATGAAATAAACCCTTTCCTCCTCAAGTTGCTTTTGGTCATGAAGTTCATCAGAGCATAAAAAGCAAACTAAAACTAGTTGATTTTGTATATTAGGTCCTTGCCAGATATCTATCATATGGAGTATCCTCATATAAATAATTTTTTGGGGTAGAGTTTCACTATGCAGTCCTACTAACTGGCCTGAAACTCATAGATGTAATAGTCTTATTAAATAAGAAACACAGAACTAAATGCAGAGTTAAAAGCCCAAGAGGTCAGAGCAGTAGTTAAGAGCTGATACTAAAAAAAACCTTTCTTAGCTGGCGGTGGTGGCGCACGCCTTTAATCCCAGCACTCAGGAGGCAGAGCCAGGTGGATCATTGTGAGTTCGAGGCCAGCCTGGACTACCAAGTGAGTTCCAGGAAAGGCGCAAAGCTACACAAAGAAACCCTGTCTCGAAAAAACCAAAAAAAACAAAAACAAAAACAAAAAAAAAAAACCTTTCTTACCCTTCACTCCCGCTGTTGTCCTTCCCCTCAGAAAGAGAGCTACTTCCTGTGTATTTGTCTTTTTATTGACTTTCTGTACTGCCTTCTCATTGGTTGTAAACCCAACCACATGACCTCCTCATCACTGCCTATCTATACAGACCTCCAGGTCTTCTATGGTTGGTATTGAGATTAAAAGCATGTGTCTCCATGCTGGCTGTATCCTTGAACACACAGAGATCTGCCTGTCATGTGATCAGGATTAAAGGCATGCGCCACCACCGCTTGGCTTCTGCTATGGCTTGCTTTTAGCTCTGACCCCCAGGCAACTTTATTTATTAACATACAAATAAAATCACATTTCAGTACAAATAAAATATCACCATAGAAACTGTGTAGACCAGGCTAGCCTAGAAATCACAGCAGTCTGCTTGCCTCTCTGCCTTCTGAGTGCTGACACACATCAAACAAGTGTGCCACCATGCCCAGCTAACTGATTATTTCTTGAAAGAGAATTTTGCTGTCAAGTTGAGGCTATCAACCTAGTTATAATAAAAGATGAAATTGAAACAGATGTTTTCTTCATTGTAATACTGAACTGATGCATATTTTGCCTTCTTGTCCCATCTCATTCATTGAGATGACTGATACCACATATTAACAGATCTAAGAATGCCACTTGATGGGTCACACCTATAATCACAGAACTGGAGGGGCAGAAATAAGAGGATCACCTCGAATTCAAGGCCTGCCTGAGCTCTACATAACTGAGTTCCAGGCTAGCCGGAGCTACTGGGTGAGACTCCACCTCAAATCAATCATTCAATGTATGTTTGTTTTTTATTGAGAGAGGGTCTTATGTCACCCAGGCTGGCCACAGACTTGCTAAGTAGCTACATAGGATGACCTTTAGCTTCTCAAAGACTGCCTCACCCCAAGTTCTAGACTTACAGGCATACACTACCACACCCAGTTTCAGTGTGCAGGGATCAAACTTACAGCTTTGGGCATACTAGAAAGCCCTCTGCCACATCCAGTTATCCAGAAATCTGTTCCTTGGTGGTGGTGGTGGTGGTAGTTCTTTTTTTTTTTTTTTTTTTTTTTTGGATGTGTGTGTGTGTGTGGGGGGGTGTTTATCATTTGGAAGAGCTCTCTGGCCTCTGTTTGTTCTTCCTTTTTTTTTTTAATATTTATTTATTATGTTTACAGTATTCTGCTTGCATGTATTCCTGTAAGCCAGAAGAGGGCACCAGATCTCATTACAGATGGTTGTGAGCCACTATGTGGTTGCTGGGAATTGAACTCAGGGCCTTTGGAAGAACAGTCAGTGCTCTTAACCTCTGAGCCATCTCTCCAGCCCTTGTTCTTCCTTTTTAAAAATGACTGTTATTGTTGTGCTGGGTCTCAAACCTCAGGTCTCACATGGGCTGCCTCCCCAGCCCATGGTGCTTCTGTTCTTAATTCTTCAAGAGAAAGATTTAGTATTACCACTAGTTAGTAACTATAGGTTCATTATGCCTTATCTGAAATACTTGGGACTAGAAGTATTTCCAGCTCCCTGGTTTTGTTTGACGTGAGAATTCTTATATATATACACAGTGAGAGTTCTTGATGTGATGGGACCTAACGAAGGTAAGCGTGGAATCTATCTATATACTCAGCTGGGAGATAATCTGTATTATATATTTTATTTTGTTTTATTATGTGTCTGGGCATTTTTCCTGCATTTATGTGCACATGTACATGCCTAGTACCCGTGGCTGCCAGAAGAGGGTGTCAGATCCCTGGACCTGGAATTAAAGCTGCCATGTGGGTGCTGGGAGCCAAACCCAGTCCTCTGCAGGTGCACCCAGTGTGACCACTGAGCATCTTTGGAGTGTAAGGTGGTTTTTTGTTGTTTTGTTTTATTTTTTGAGACAAGGTCTCACTATGTAGCCCTGATTGTCCTGGAACTCACTCTGTAGACCAAACTGGCCTCGAAATCAGATCCACTTTAATCCACTTGGATTGAAGATGTGCACCGCCGTGCCCAGCCACTGTAAGGTGTTTAGAATGTTATTTACATTGTAGCAGGGAGTGGCTTGCACATAACATGGACCACTTGTAGGAGTTCTCTCCTTCTGCCATTGGGTCCAGAATCAGAGTCAGGTTCTGTGTAAGTACATTTCCCCTGCTGAGCCATTTTGCTGGCCTAAATTGCATGGTATTTTTAGTGTGCCTTTGTTTTGACTGTGGTCTATTATACGGCATCAGTTTTTTAATTTTCCATGTGTGGTATAATAGTGTAGTCTCAGGGCTCAGAAAGTTCCAGGTTTTGGAGCATTTCATATTTCTGACTGAGGATTCCAACCTGTATTGTACAACGTTTTAAAGAAAAGTAGTATATGGCATGGTGAGTAAGAGTGTTCTAAAGCCAACCTTATGGATTAAATCTCAGTTCTGCCACTTTCTAGCTGTGCGACCTTAGGTAAGTTACTTAACCTGCAAACTATTCTTTTTAACTGGATACTCAGTTCATATTGAATTGTACATATTGGTTTTACCTTGAGACCAGGGTAAAAAGAGAGAAATGTATGATTTCTTAGAAACAACTTGTCTGGGGAAGCTTTGTGGGTAAGAGTACTTGTTCCTCTAAAGACCAGAGTTCAGTTCCTAGTACCCATGTTGGGTGGCCCTAGGGGATTCAATACCCTCTTCTGGCCTCCTTGGATACTTGTCTGCTTATGTGAACAACCAGATACAGAAATAATAAAAATATTTCTAAAAAAAGATTAAAATTTTAAAGAAATAATATGTATCATTTAATCTCTTCATGACTTGAAAAGAGTGACAGGTAGTCCCTAGTGGGGAACAGTGTTTTTCCCATCAGATAAAATTCTAGAGAAAGACCACGGTTTTCTTTATGGATTTAAAATAGTATTCATGACATAATGGGCTTACTCTTACTATTTAAATAATAAAATTTAGATTATCTAAATATAATACTGTAATTTAAACTCTTATCATTGTTTAACCTCCAATTGGAATTTTACATTGTAAACCCCCTCCCCAATAATCACTAGTAATGTTTTAGTTAAAGTGGTCTGCCGGGTTGTCAGCCCTGATAAAAGCTCCTATGATCCCACACTTAGTTTCCGTGTGCATACTTCTCAGTTGGTGCTTTAGGTTATTCAGGTTTTTCTTCAACATTTATATTTTTATCTTTAAATTTTTTTCTTTCCTTCCTAGGGTATTACATATGACCATGTAGAATTAAATGTGTATTTGAATGGGAAAAACATGCATTGTCCAGCATCAGGTATACGAGGGACAGTGTATCCAGTTGTATATGGTAAGCTAATATGTTACTCATCTATTAGTAGATATATGTTAACTGTTATTTGGCTATTTATATTAATTTTATAGTTATCATTCAGAAGTCTGAACAAGTTGCTAATAAGGACATTTCATGTGGAATTAAGGATAATACTTTATATATATATAGTTTATTTGTTTGTTTTGTTTTGTTTTTCAAGACAGGGATTCTCTGTGTAACAACCCATGCTGGAACTCACTTTGTAGACCAGGCTGGCTTCAAACTCACAGAAATCCACCTGCCTTTGCCTCCCAAATGCTGGAATTAAGGTGTGTGCTACCACACAGGTTTATTCCCTACATATTAAAAAGTTTGTTAAATATAGTGGTTGTAGTTAGCCATCTACAACTGTGTACCCTTTTATTATATCATTTGTTTGTTTGTTTTAATTTTATGTGATCTGTGTTTTGCCTGAGTGTGTGTCTGTGCGCCACATGCGTGCCTGGTGCCGGAGGATGCCAGAAGAATTGGAGTTACAGATGGTGGTGAGCTGCCAGTTGGGTGCTGGGAACTGAGTGAATCCTGGTTCTTTGGAAGAACAGCTAGTGCCATGAACCATCAAGCTGTCTCTCCAGCCACCTATGGAGTAGTTTTATGTTCTAGAAAGTTCAAACTTCACTGAGTTTACAGTTTTTTTCTACTAATTACTAGTGAAGATTAGATGACCAGGAAATAAAATTGTAACAAGTGTTTTGGAACTAGATAATTTTATGTGAATTGAGCATTTATTGTCTTTATAAAATTACCTAAACATTATCACTCTTCTGAGAGAAATTTTGACTTAGAATAATTTCAGATTAACTGCTTTGCTTTTGATAAGTGGGTATGTATAAGTGCTATCTATTTTGTATGAGTTGGTTCCTAAGAATCAGGCAGTGTAAATGACTCTTAATTCCTTTAATTTTTTTTTTAATTATGGAAAATTGAAACTTTCACAGAAGTAAAGGGAATATTATACTGAGCCCTCGGTACTTGGTCACCATCTGTAGCCATTCAGGGTTCTTCTACCCAGCACTTCTTGCCCTCCTTGGATTACTCTGAGGCATTTGTCAGACACATCATTTTGTTAGTAAATATTTTATACTTATCTCTAAACTCTAAGGTCTTCAGGCAGGCAAGGTGGCACACATCTTTAATCTCAGCCCTTGGGAGGCAGAGGCAAATCCATCTCTCAGAGTTCCAGGCCAGCCAGAGACACATAGGAACTCTGTCGCTCTGAAAACATGTAACTAATGCCTTTATCATTCTGTTCAGCTTTTATTACTTGTCTTGACAACTTTAGGTCAATAAATATGCGACTTTCTTTCTGTGGCTTACTGTCTAAAACATTGCCTTAATTATGTAAGTTCTTAGATTTGGGTTATAATAAAATCTATTATTAACCTCTTATAATAATGATAGGCTAGTGTGTGAGAAGGGGGTGCAGCCATGGGGATAAATACTTAATGATAACCAAAGCTGGGATTTGCCTTTCAGTTGTGTCCCAGTAGTCTTTCTTTCTCCTAAAAACTCATTTTCAATGATTTTTGC
Organism: Peromyscus leucopus; assembly: GCF_004664715.2. Lineage (NCBI taxonomy): Eukaryota > Metazoa > Chordata > Mammalia > Rodentia > Cricetidae > Peromyscus > Peromyscus leucopus. Next base: position 61,859,384 of record NC_051070.1, read on the forward strand.
CTTCTGTATTTTTATATGCAAAAATGTGTATATGCTTTTTTCTTTTTTATTCCTTGATAAATTCATGTGTATGTGTAGTACATTTGGTCATTTTTACCCCCATTACCCTCTGTTATCCCCTCCCACTGAGCCCCTTTTCCCAACAAGTCCACTTCTTACTTTTTTTTTCTTTCTTTTTGGTTTTTTCGAGACAGGGTTTCTCTGTGTAGCTTTGCGCCTTTCCTGGAACTCACTTGGTAGCCCAGGCTGGCCTCGAACTCACAAAGATTCTCCTGACTCTGCCTCCCGAGTGCTGGGATTAAATGTGTGCCCCACCACTGCCCGGCGCCTACTTACTTTTGTGTCTTTTGTTCCGCTACTGTTTTGTGACCCACTGAGTTTCATTAAGGTTGCCTACATGAGCATGGGACGTGGGTTAGTTACTGGGGTAAGTTAGAACTTACCAGTGGGACACCACTGAAGAATGCCTTGCCCTTCTTCAGCATTCATCCACTGTTGATAGCTTCTCAGGGAGAGATGGGAGACTCATGAGTCCTTTCCATGTGTGGCCCCATCCTGAGGATAATGGAATGCTTCAGAATTTGTGTATTGTCTTTTTACAGGGGCTGTTCTAATCTCTGTATCTATCCAATTTTAGTATATGTACTACTTGAGTACAGAAGTGTGCCACTGGGCATGGTGGCACAAGCCTTTAATCCTGGCACTTGAGAGGTAGAGACTGGCAGATCTCTGAGCTCAAGGCCAGCCTTATCTACATAATGAATTTCAGAACAACTAGAACTATATACATAATTCTGTCTCAAAAAACAAAACAAAAATTGCGTTTTTAAATTCAATGTCGATTAGTGTTCTTACATACTGAGTAAACTTAAAAGAAATTCTTTTAAATGTAAATGTATCTTAATATTTTAAACAAGTTAGTCCTGGAACTTGCTTGGTAGACAGAGCAGACTGGCCTTGAACTCAGAGATCTACCCGTTTCTGCTCACAGTGCTGGGACTAATGGTGTGTGCCACCATGCCCAGCTACATGAGGCACTGTCTCAAAAATTAAAACACTGAGCCAGAAAGGTGGCTCAGTGGACAAAGGCACTTGCAGCCACAGTGGGGAATCATTGTTCTCCTTCCACCATGTGATTATGGGATTCAGACTCAAGATATCAGCTGTGGCTGCAAGCGTCCTTACCCACTGAGCCATCTTTCTGGCCCAGTGTTTTATTTTGTTTTGTTTTTGTTTGTTTGCTTGCTTGCTTTTATTTGGTTGGTTGGTTGGTTTTGGGAGGGGGTTGTTTTGTTTTGAAGACAGGGTCTCATGTAGCTCCGGGTGTCCTCAAACTCACCATGTAGCTGAGGATGACCTTGAACCTCTGATCTTCCTTTGTTCACCTCCTCAGTGCTGAGATTACAGGTGTGTGTGCCACCACTTTTGGTTTTATATGAACCCAGACCCAGGGTTTTGTGCACAGTAGGCAAGAACTTTGCCAGCTGAGCCACAAGAGAAAAAAAAACCAATAAAATAAAAAAATTTAAGAAAAAAGAGAGAAGAGAGAAAGAGATAGTGAGAGAGACAGAGTCTTACCACATTGCCTCAGGTGGCATCAACCTCCTGAGCTCAGGAGACCCTCCAGCCTCAGCCTTCCACATAGTTGAGACTGCAGACATATACTACCATATGTGGCTGGGATTATTATTAATAATGTTTTGATAACCTCCATATGTTTTTGGCAGAATTTGTTGTGGGTATTTTTACCTAAAGATTTTGCAACCCAAGGCCAGTTAGATGGTTCAGCAGATGAAAGCCTTTGCTGCCAACCCTGACATCAAAATTAAATCTTCAGGACCCACATGGTGCAAGGAGAGAACTTGACTTCTGAAAGTTGTCCTCTAACCTCTGAGTGTGTACCATTCATGCACACATAAATACTTACACACACACACACACACACACACACACACACACACACACACACACACAAAATAAAAAAAAATAACAATTTTTGAAGACTTCATAACCCAGATGGCTGGTGTTTTTACTCTTATTGACAACTAATATGATATTAAGGACTGTATAGGTGGTTCAGGGTTAAGAGCACTAACTGCTGCTCTTGTTAGGACCATCTGTAACTCCAGGTCCAGGGGATCCAGTACCCTCTTCTGGCCTTCCCAGGCACTAGGCATGCACAATAGTACACAGACAGACATGTAAGCCAAAACCTATGCACATAAAATATTTAAAAATTTTTAAACATTATGATGTTAGGAGAATTGTTTTATGATGCTAGAACTCAGGACTGTTGCTAAGCAGGTGTTCTTTCCCTGAGTTACATCCCCGCCTAAAAACAGTATGTTTTATAATTATGTGTGCATTTGAATATTCTTCTAATTTCATTTCTTTCTTATTCTCTCTTCTAGTTGATGACAGTGCAATTTTGGATTGCCAGTTCAGTGAATTTTATCATACTCCTCCACCTGGTTTTGAAAAAATATTGTTTGAGCAGCAGATCTTCTGAATGTGTTTGTTTTCAAAACTTGCACCTCTGCACCACCACACAAGCGTTCACCACTTAATAAAGCTCTCCCTGATCTAGAGATGAGAACACATTCTGGAAATTTCTCTTCTTACTGTTGTCTAAGGGACCCGTGTATTCATCATACCATACTGAAGTTGGATTTAAAATGTCTAGGCATTGTGATAGAAAAATCAGCATTTGGGGCCTCTTATTTAATCTTATTTAAACTAATAAACCATGGGTTTGATTAACAGTATTACGTGGTAACATGTATATAAATATTTAAAGGGATTTTTCTTATATAAAGTATTTGTTTGACAGTAATGTGTAATTGAGTGATTTTTTTTTGTCATTCTGAGCTTGAGTCATCACATCTGTAAGCCAATAATTTTTTGTCTCCTTGTCTTTTTTGATAAATTGAACTGGCAGTAACTTATATACCTTGCAGCTTAGCTTTGCTAACATATTTCCTCTGTTTCATGGACCACTTTTCTTAAAACAACCTGCTTCTTTTGCTGTGTTATATCACTGCTTTCTGTTGCCTTTTTGAAAGGTGAGAAACTCTAGTTATTAGACCATCTTGTTGAAAACTATCAAGCTGAGTAAGAAGTGGTTGATTGTATGTAGTACACTGGCAGGCATTTACAAGAGTTATGATGCTTTAAATCTGAATGAGCCAAGTGTGGTGGCACACAGCACCTGGGAGACAGTTTGAGGCTAGCCTGGTTCATATACTAAGTATGAATACCAAGGCAACAAGGACTATGTAGGGAGACCCTATCAAAAAAAAAATCTAATTGTATATTTGCTGTAAGGAATAATAAACACTTATTAAGGATTATTCAATATTGTATTTAAAACATTCTTCTGTTTTGTTTTTATTACATGGTAATAATTTTAGAAGTTTTGAGATAAGTGAGTCCTGACAATCCTGAGTCTTTGGTCTTCTGTGAGTCCCCGTCCTTTAGTTAACACCTGACTGAAATGACCACATCTTCAGGTCCATTCTCCTCCAATAAGCATAGTCAGGATGCATCACAAGTGGTATGGCGCATGTGTGTGGGGCAAGGAACACATGGGCGTTAGAATGCAAAGAACAGTTGCCCAATCTCCTGCCCTCTGATGAGTTTCCTTAGAGCCTTGGGGCTCTGGTGGTTTCCCACCTTATGCAAAAGGTAGGTAATCATACTGATTTTCTGAGGGCCTGTAACTAATGATAGTTGTGTAAAATGCTTTAATTATCAGACATTTAGTAAACATAGCTGCCTTTACTGTGAAGCAGTGGTTTTTATGGTGTCTCAGACCAGCAGGATCACTGAAGAACTCATTAGAATAGGGAACATTCTCAGAACCAACCCAGACTCCTAAAGAGAGACTTAGAAGTGGCATTCAGGAACCTGTGCACACTAATTTGAGAGGGATTACAAGATGTATATTTTCTGAGGATTTAAGGTAGGCTGTTTTGTTTTTATCCCAGAAGCTATTAAGTTATGAACAATTCATATTTGTTATTTGGTAGACAAACATTTGGTAATGTGTTTTGTAAACATATATTTACTAAGCCCACATTTTACCTCTAAAGATACATAGAATTCAGCTTGATATGTGTTATTTATTCATCTTCATCTGACTTTCTGTTTTAAGAATTTTTATTCACAAAACAAAACAAACAAAAAACCAGAACTTGGGAAACTAAGGAAGGAGGCTCACAAATTTAAGGCCAGACTAGACTATGTACTGAAATGCTCCCTGCCTTAAAAGAAAAAAAAAAAAAAGTAGTATGTGGAAAAGAGAGTTCCCTACTTTAAGTATACTACCTTTAGTGGTCCTCATATATCCACTTCTTAGTTATGTTTTTAGATTTATTTTTATTTGTGTGTGTGTGTGTGTGTGTGTGTGTGTGTGTGTGTGTGTGTTTATGGATATGTGTACTTGCATGCAGGTACCCACAGTAGTCCAAAGAGTGCATCAGATCCCCTTAGGCTGGAGTTACATGCAGTTGTAAGTTGCCCAGTGTGGGTCCTGATAACCAAATTTCAGTCCTCTACAAGAGCAGCAAGTGCTTTTAATGGCTGAGCCATCTGATCAGCCCCAAACTCTTAGTTATATTTTTAAAAGCTAACTTTTTAAAATTATTACATTGTTTTTTGTTTTATTTATTTATTGTTTTCAATACATCTTGACCAGTTTTCCCTCCCTCCACTCCTCCTACCGTGCTCCCTTTTCCCCAGATCTACCCTCTGTTTCCCTTCAGAAAAGAGCAGGCCTCCCAGGGATAGCCACTGAACACGGCATAACAAGATACAGTTAAGACTAGGCACAAACCCTCATATCAAGGCTTGGCCAGACAACCCAGTAGGAAGGAAAGGGTCCTAAGAGCACGCAAAAGAATCAGAGACACCCCCACTCCCACTGTTAGGAGTCTCACAAAAAGACAAGGCTAACAATCATAACATTTAGGCAGAGGACCTAGTGCAAACTCATGCAGGCTCTGTGATCGCTGCTACTTGGTTGGTGTCCGTGGGCTGTGTTCTCCTGGTATCTGCCACCCCACTGGCTCCTACAATTCTTCATTCCCCTCTTCCATGGGGGTCCCCAAGCTCCAAGGTGAGGGACCCAATGGAGATCTCCAATTTTGGCTCTCTCCACCTAGTGTTTTGCTATGGGTCTCTGCTCCTATTAGCTGTCTGTGGAAGCCTCTCTGATGATGATTGGGCTAGGCACCAATCTGGAATTCTGGCAGCCTGAAATAGCCTCTGGTCTCTTTTTCTAATACTGTATTTATTCTTTGACAATTTTATACATGTATTATACAATGTATCTTTGTTGCTATTTTCTTTTATTTTTAAGATTATAACATAATCACATCAATCCCCCACCCAGTTCCTGTTCCTCCAAATCCATATACCCCTCCTTGCTCTTTTTTTCATTAATTGTTGTTACATACATAGACATATATACATGTATATTCCAGTCTTTATAATGTTAACTCATCTGTGCATGTTTGCAGGGTTGACCATTTGGTACTGGATAACCAATTTGTGCACTCTTCCCTGGGGAAGACTTATTTCTCCTACTCTCAGCATTCCTTAGTTGCTTGCAGTTCTTTGTATAGGATTGAGGCCATCTTTCCCTTGTCCACTTTGGCATATTTGTAGCTAGTTTTCCTGCCTTGCCCACAGTCATGACAAATCTTTGTCACCCACCAGTCCCACAGCCGCTCAGACCCAACCACGTAAACACAGAGACTTACATTGCTTCCAAACTGTATGGCCGTGGCAGGCTTCTTCCTAACTATTCTTATAGCTTAAATTAATCCATTTCTATAAATCTATACCTTGCCTTGTGGCTTACCAGCATCTTCACATGCTGCTTGTCATGGCGGCAGCTGGCAGTGACTCCTTCTGCCTTCCTGTTCTTTCTTTTCTCCTCTCTGTTAGTCCCGCCTATACTTCCTGCCTAGCCACTGGCCAATCAGTGTTTTATTTATTGACCAATCAGAGTAATTTGACATACAGACCATCCTATAGCACATGTCTGTTGTCCTTGTTCAACACATGTTTAGTTAGTCATGTTAGTGATACTTTCAGTGTCTAGCTTCTGACATTACTAGGAGACACAGTCTCACTGCAAACTCCCTGGTCCTCCAATCTTTCAACTCCCCTTTCAGAGAACACTGTTCACTTAGCCATAGGTGTGGGACTTGTCTTGTTAGATGTATATCCACTGGGACTGTATTCCACAACTCTACATTTTGGTTGTTGTGGTTTTCTGTAATGGTCTCCATCTGTTGCAAAGAGAAGTTTTGCTGAGGAATGAGGACTACACTCATATCCGAAGATTTAGAACTAGGAGCCTCCAATAAGAGAACATGCAACATTTGTCTTTCTGGGTCTGAGTGAGTTACCTTGCTCAATATGATCTTTCCATCCATTTAACCTACAAACAATGATTTCATTTTATTTACAACTGAATTGTATTCCACAGTGTACCACATTTTTATTATCCACTTGTTGGTTGAAGGCATTTAGGTTGTATCCATATCCTAGCTATTGTGAAGAAAGCCGTCAATGAACATGGCTGAGCAAGTATCAGTGGAGTATGATGTAGAGTCCTTTGGGCGTATGCCAATGAAGGGTGTAGCTGGGTCATACAGTAGATTATTCTTGAGAGTTCTCCATACTGATTCCATAGTAGCTGCACCAGTTTGCCATCCTACCAATGGTGGATGAGGGTCCTTTCCCCCCACATCCCCTTCAGCATTTGTTATTGGTTGTTTTGTTGATCTTTGCTCTTCTGACTACTGGGGTAATAGTTTCATGTCAATTGTTGGCCTTAATCCTTGGGTAAATGGGGTCCTACTCAGGAAGCCCTTTCCTACATCTGTGACATGGAGGGTATTGCCTATTTTCTTCTAACAGTTTCAGTGTTTCAGGTTTTACTTTTAGGTCTTTGATCCAGTTGGATTTCTGTGTGTGATGCTGGTCTAATCTCATTTTGTATGTAGACATTCAGTGATCTTCAGATCTGGAATTGCAACCCTCCAGCATTGTTTGTTGTTGTTACTGTTGTTGCAGATTGTTTTGGCTCTCTGGGGTCTTTTGTGGTTCTATATGAGTTTTAGGGTGGCTTGTCCTATTTCTGTGAAGGATGAGATGAGTATTTTTGGTGATTTGGGATTGCAATGAACTTGTAAATAGCTCTTGGAAAGATGGTCATTTTCACAATATTTATTTCTAAATATTTATTCTGATGTATGAGAATGAGATGTCTTTCCATTTCTAGTGTCTTTCTCTACCTCTTTTTTTCAGAGGTTTAAAGTTTTCATTGTAGAGGTCCAGCACTTCCCTGATTAGGTTTATTCCTAGATATTTTATTTGATGCTTTTGTGAATGGGGATGCGTACATGATCTTCTCTGTATGTCTGTTGGTGGTGTATAGAAAAGCTATTGATTTTATGCAAACTGTATTCTGTATTCTGGCACATTGCTGTATTTGTTTATCATTTCTAGAAGTTTTGTGGTAGAAAGGATTAATGTTAATCTGCCTTTAAATTCAGTAGTAGATTTTTTTTATGCAATTGAATGCACCAGAGTTTGGTACACATGTGTTTATAATAGTAATGTCTCCTTGGTTAACTGTTCCTTTGATAAGAATGAAGTATCTCCCATCATATCTTCAGATTAGTTTTAATTTGAATTCTATTTTGTCAGATATTAGAATAGTGATGCTTGCCTGCTCCCTGATCCCATTTGATTGAAGAACCATTGTCCATCCTTTTATTCTAAGACCATGCCTATCTTTAAAGCCATGTTTCTTGTAGACACTGATGGATTTTGTTTCTTGATCCATTCAGTAAGCCTGTGTCTTTTGACTGGAGAATCAAGGCCATTGATATTTAAAGTCATTGAAATATGTGTGTTAATTGTGGTCATGGCGGTGTTATTTTTGATGGTGGTGTTTCTGTTCTTAGTGGTAGTTTGTATTATAATAATTATGGCTTTATAATTCTTTTCACAGTGTCTCTGCTCTTCTCATTCCTCTTTTCAACCCCAAATACTGCTTCCTATATTTTCTTTGGGTTTAGTTTGTTGGATATAAAATGTTTAGGGTATTTATGTCATGCAAAGTTTTTCTTTCTCCTTCATTCATGCTAGATAGGTTTTGCTGGCTATATTAGTCTGGGATGGTCATCATAGTCTTTTGGGACTTGTAACACATTGCTCCAAGCTCTCTGGATTTCAAGGTTTCCATTGAGAAATCAGCTGTTACTCCTAAAGGTTTCCTTTATATGCGACTTATGTTTTTTTCTCTTACAGCTTTTAATATACTTTCTTTACTCTGTATACTTAGTATTTTAACTATGATATGCCATGTGGATTTTCCTTTCTGGTCTTGTCTATTCAGTGTTTTATGTGCTGCTTGTATCTGTATGGGTATATTTTTCCTTAGTTTGGGGAAACTTTCTTCTGTGATCTTGTTGATCTGATCAATGCCATTGACTTGGGATTTTCTCTCTCATCTATACTTCGAATTCAAGGTTTTTTGTTTTGTTTTATGGGGGTCCTCCATTTCCTGTATGTTCCTTGCTTATTTGTTCTAGATACTATATCTTCCAGTCCTGACATTCTGTCTTAATTCATTCTAATTGTAAGGCTTTCCCTTGAGTTTTCTCATTGAGTTATTGGGTTTTTCAATCCCATCTTCATTTCAGCTTGATTCCCCTTCAACGTTTCTGCTTCCTTATTGAATTCCATATCCAAGGCCTGGATTGTCTTTATCATATTCATCATCCTTGTGTTTGCTTTCCCTTGCATATTTCATGTCTTCTAAGCCAGTATCATGTGCATAATGCTTAAGATACTATCAAGTTAAGTTCTGCTGCCTGTTGGAAATGTTACCTAATACCCATGAACCACAGCTGTATTGGCTTCTGGCTGTTGTTGACACAGATACACTTTCCTAGGCAGTTGTTTTTGAGGAGCAGAGAATTCCTTCAGCTTAGATTCTCTTCCTTTAAATGAATTTGGATCCCCCCAAGGATGGAACATCTTTCCTCTTGTCCCAGTACAGCACTGGAGGTTTCATGACAATGGTGCTGATCTCAGTTACAACTGCTTCTCAATTACAGCTGCACTGGCCTGAATAGCACCTGCCTTGAAATTCTCTCCATCAAACAATCCTGTCCTCCATCTTTATACTGAACCACATTCAAGCTCTCAGGACATAGGCAAAATGCAGCCAGATCCTTGGCCAAAATGCCATATGAATGGGTCCTAGTCCAGTTCTCTGTTCCTCTCTGAAGCCTCATGCGCTGGCCCTTTACTGCCATCTAAGCTCACAGCAGGATGACCATTGAGCTCTGCTTCCAGCATTCCATTTCTCTAGCCCAGAGTACCGAATGCTTCCATATCCCAGTCAAAACATCATTCAAGCGGCATGAGAAGTGCAGGTTAATCACAGCAGCGGCACCACTTCTTGTCACCAATTTCTGTTCTAGTTTTGCTCCCTGTTGTTGTGACAAATGACTCTGACAAAAGCAACTTTAAGGAAGGGGGGTGGTAGTCAGTCTACAATTCCAGGTTATAGTCCATCTTTGTGGGAAAGTCAGGGCAGGAACCTGAAGCATCCAGTCAGCAGGGAGAGTAAATGCTGGTCTTCTTCTTCTTCTTCTTCTTCTTCTTCTTCTTCTTCTTCTTCTTCTTCTTCTTCTTCCTCCTCCTCCTCCTCCTCCTCCTCCTCCTCCTCCTCTTCTTCCTCTTCTTCCTCTTCTTCTTCCTCTTTCTCCTCCTCTTGCTCCTTCTTTTCCTCTTCTTCCTCTTCCTCTTCTTTTCTTCTTCCTCTTCTCTCTCTCTGGTGTGTGCACGCGCATGTGAATTCAGGTGCCTGTGGAGGACAGGGAAGGGTATCAGGTCACCTAGACCTGGGTTATGGGCAGTTGTGGAACAACCAGCACGGGTGCTGGAAACTTTACTTAGGTCCTCCACAAGAGCAGGTTTCTCTTAACTGCTGAGCAATCTCCCCAGCCCTCTGCTTGTTTCTTAGTGTAAGTCTATATAAGTCTATATACAGGCCAGAAGGAAAGCCAGAGATGTGACTAAAATCAATGTGGCATTAAACTGCTAATTTCTTTTGTTCATATATAATACAATAACACATTGTAGGATGGAGATTCTAACTAGAATTTTATTTTATATAGATATGACCAAGTGTCATAATCATAAATAGAATATAGTCAACTGCCACTTATATTAATCGACATTTTCATGCAACCTACAGGAAACACTGTTAAGAGCTGACTCATTCACATGAATGCGTGAAAACAACAGTAGAATCTTTGTTCTGCCATTTGCTGAATCAGGTATGAAATTCCCTTTCAATCTGTTTTTTGTCAATAATTGGAATTAAATCAGTAACAGCATAAAATGAAATGTTGTCTATAATTGGCAATGTAGACAAATCACACAACATCTAAGAGTAATATGGAAATTTTTTTGTAATATAGAAATTTAAAGGAAAACTTGCTCCATGGTTAGTTGAAATGTGTAATCTGTAGTTCCTTATAAGTCATCACAATGAAGTCATTTGTCAATTAACTATGCACGGTGTTTCATAAACTACCAAAGCATAGCCTTTCCTCAAAGAATTTTGATCACTGTAATTCATTCATAAATATGACTGCAGTTTCCAAGTGATATTAGTATATGAAAATACAAGTTGTTAAACATCAATATGCAAAATCTGCTCCATTTTTTGAAAACCTAGAGCCTCTTGCATTGGAAATAGTATGAAGTAATTCACACTGAAATATTTTATCACGGATGAGATTACAGGCTCATTTACTAGTTGATATCTTTTTTATTACCTGGTAATTTTTTAAATCGCTTGGGTTTTTTATTTGTATTTATTTATTTAATGTGCATGGTGTTTTGCCTGAATGTACGTCTGTGTGAGGGTGTCAGGTCCCCCAAACTGGAGTTAGATAATTGTGAGCCACCATGTGGGTGCTGGGAATTAAACCTGGGTCCTCTAAAAGGGCAGTCAGGACTCTTAACCGCTAAATCATCTCTCCAGCTTCTTAAATCACTTGTTTTGAGTTAGAAAAATAATTTTAATAAATGAGAGGGGCTGGAAGGTAGCTCAGTTGCACAGGGCTTGCCACATAAGCATGAGAATGCCCTAAGACCGTGAGCCTAAATGAGTATTCCTCCTGGTATGCGGTGAGTACTTTGGTCAGAGCAGAAGTAATGCAGACAGTCTCCCATGTGTTCTGACTTGAGGGAGAAGTCTGAAACTACCAGTACAAATTGTCATGATCATCCCAAGTAGCCATTGGACACAATTAGGAAGAAACTTTGTAAATTAAGCAGAGAAGCTTACTAACCATTATAAGGAACAAAACATAAAACTTACATTTCCCAGCTTTGTTTTCTGAACTTTGTTTATGGCATTTCCAGTGAAAACGCAGGGGGAAACGATCAAAAGTTATTGGAAGAGGTGCAGGCCACCAGGCAGGCAGAGCTTTTGGTCTGAGTGTGGAGACCCAGAAGGATTCTGGGCAGATCTCTGCGAACCTATGAGTGTACCAGTACCTTTTTTAGTTGTTATGACCAAAGACCGGGCAATCGAGAAAGGGCTTCTTTTGGCTCACATTTGAGGGTTCAGTCCATCCTGGCAGGGAGGCGTGGGAGCAAGGAGGCTCCGCCCCATGGCAGATGAGCACAAGCTCCTCTCACATTTCAGGGAACCAGGAAACAAAGACAGGGAAATACTGGTATTCAGCTGGCTCTTTCCTCTTTCTCTCTACCCAGTCTGGGGCTCCAGCCATCGGATGTTACCACCCACACTCAAGGCAGGCACTTCCCCTTTGAATAATCTTCTCTGGAAGAGACACGACAAGTAGACTGCATTAACGCCCTAGTTGTTCCTTGTTCCAGTCAGGTTGACAATCAGAATTCACCCCCATAAATGTTGATGAATGAGTGAACTTAGAGTTTACTTATCAAATTCCTAAAACTAAAAAAGTGGCCAGTCTTGGGGCTGGAGAGATGATGGCTCAGTAGTTAAGAGCACATACTGCCCTTGCAAGGGACTGACGTTCAATTCTCAGCACCTATGTTGGGTGACTCATAATGGCCTGTAATTCCAGCTCCAGGGGAACCAACACTCTCTCCTGGTCTCCATGGGCACCTGTATTCACATGCATTTATATACCTACATTCCCATCAATAAAAAGAATAAAATAAAAGCTGGGTGTGGCACCATATATCTTTAATCCTAGCACTCAGGAGGCAGAGGCAGGTGGATGGCTGTGAGATTGGTCAACCTGGTCTACATGGTGAAGTCAAGTCCAGGGCAGTAGGAGTGGCATGGTGAGACCCTGCCTCAATAAAATAAAATGACTTTTAGGGGCTGAGGAGATAGCTGTGTTAGTGGATAGCTCCGCTGGGAAGTGCTTTCCACGCAGCCTTGAGGACCCGAGTTCCCTCTCCAGCACCCATGTGTATAAGACAGCAAAGCAGTACCCCTCTGTAATCCTGGCACTGGGGAGGCACTGGCTAGAGGATCCCTGAGACTCACTGGCTAGCTAGCTTAGCCAAATCAACAAGCCCCAGGTGTAGGGTAAAAGGGCCAGCCAAAGAAACATACCCTGGCCCTGAAACCAAAGCCAAAGAAACACCCTGGCTGTGAAACCGGAGCCAAAGGAACACACTCTGCACCTGACCAACAGCACAAAAACCAACCAATCCCTGAGCACGAAATCCAGCCAATCTCTGAGTTTGCCGGAGCTCAGGGATTGAAATCTGACCAATTCCCACCCTGGGAAAACTCTGCCCCAGGAAGTCCTATATAAGCCCTGTTCCTGTTCAGTTGGCGGCTGCCTTTTTCTACACTGGCAGATACACTGGATTCTTCTCTCTCAAAAATCTCTTGAATGAGGTTTGGGTGAAGACCTTCTTTCACCCAAGTGGGGGCAGAGTAGAGAAGTAAGAACTTAAAGTATCAAGTATTTTCGGTGGAGGCAGAGAGCAGAGCAGAACTGTAACACTTTCTCTGGGGAAACCTTCGCCTAGCAGAGCAAAGTTGTTACACTCCGAGGTCCCTGAGCAGAACTGTAACAATTTCGCTGGGAAAACCCTCCCCTGCCAGAGCAGAGTTGTTACATTGGGGAAGCCTTTCCCTGGAGCAGGGCTGTAAGCTGCCATGCTTAGGTCACATTGTGGTATTTCTTGGCTCCCGACTGCCAGGATCCTTTCCCATCCAAGCTTACACCAGATCCTAGTGAGTGACCTTGTTCTAAACAACAAGGTGGGTGGATAGTTTATGAGGAATGACACCCAAGGTTGACCTCTGGCCTCCACATGCACTCAAACACATGTTTGAATGAAAAAAAGAAATAAAAGGAGGAGGACATTACTACTGAAGTATGGAGGTTTTTATTGTAGCTATAAGGGAAAAAGCAGGCAGAGGGAGGAGTCCAGGTTGAACATGGCCAACAGACTAAGCCTGACCATGAGAGGAGAACGGGGGAGGGAGAGCAAGAGAGGAGCCACCCACCAAGAGCCAAAATTGCTGAGTTATATGGAGATCAGGTTGGGGAAGGGAAGCAGAAACCCAGCTCCTGAGAGGGAGAGGTTTAGGGTAGGGGGTGGGGTGAGAAGTGTTGGGAGGAGCCACAGGTACTGAGGGATGCTGGGAGAGCTGGGAGGAGCCACAGGTACTGAGGGATGCTGGGAGAGCTGGCCAGTGTCTTATGTAAATAGGTACCTGAGCCATTTGTCAGGGGTTTCTGAGAGGTAACAATGTTCTCATAACTCCTCTCAATACCATGACCACCCCCCAACAAAAAAAAAAAAGGTGGGGGGAGTGTTTAGAGGCCAAGAAGCTGATGTTACTTTCATGGCATGTTAAGGGATAGAATTGTTCCATGCAAGGCTGGCAGGGGAAGACAGTTGTTTTGTCTGAAGTGTTGGAGACGAGATGCAGGCCTCCTGCATGCTAAGCAAACATCCCACCACTGATCTACATTTCTAGCCTCGGAGTTTGGAAAGTGAATGGTGAAGCAAGAAGCCACACTACAGACAGTTTGTCTCAAATCTTCACTGTACAAATTAGGAGCGTAACTTGAGTGAGGGTAGGCATCTTGGCTGAGGCGACACAGCAAATTCCAGGAATTCCAGTGTTCATCACATAAAGTCAAGATTTAATCTGCTGCACCATTAGGGTTCATCAGACCTTGCTGTGTGATTACATAAATCCATTTGTAACTCCTGCAGGGTCTCCATAGAAACTAGGAAGTTAGGAGAGTGCCTTCTTTTGTAACGTTGACAGCCTGAAGGACAGATTCATAAACCTAAGAAAACAAACCCTCACACAACCACTGGGGCCAGAGCAGAGCCAGACAAGACCATCAGAGATGGCACTTGATTACTACCAATGCTCTGCTTGGTCCTGTGGAAGTGCCAAGAGTCACCAAACCTGTGGTTTATCTGTGTGATGTCTCTCCATCAGCACAGAGACATTCGCAGCTCATTATGCACCACAGGAGCACTGTGGGTTATTTTTGGTCAGAGGGGTGGCCCAAAGGCAGATAAGGAGAACACATTTGGGTTTTGTATGTATATTCCTATAATCCAGCTAGACTGCCCAGTATCTAAAAATATCTGACAATCCACAAGCTTTAAGTAAGTTTATGACAATGTATTTCCACATCTGTGTTTTAGAAATTTCTCCTAGACTGTTGATTCCATTAAACTCGTCTTTTGGGAAAGGTTTGCCATGTGCTGGATTTTACCAATTCAGATTCAAACTCTAAAGTGCCTTTTTTTCTGTTTTGATTTTGGAGGGCACTTCTCCGAGCATAATGAAAATGCCATCACAGGGAAGCTTCAGGAGCCATCACGAAAACGTTTCCAAGCACGAACACAAAGCTCCTGGCAGTGTGATCGGCTCTTGAAAGACAAGATGGCTGCCCAGCTGACATGATAGATGATTTCAGAGAGTATCTGGAGAATGGCCCTACACTGCCAACACCCCGCAGTAAATTTCCTTAGGGTTCTTCATTCAGTAAGCATTGTCAGCATGTTCTGTGTGCAGTGGCATGCTCAGCTGGAGAAGCTCAGAGGCAGCCTTTGCCTTTTCACTGTGTGGAGCTCAGCCGCATGCTTCCTCCAGCAACCCAACCTGAAGTAGTTGGAGAAGACTGACTTAGATATGTCTGTCCCTGAGTTGTGATGACAATATTTCTTGATGGCAGTAGACCAGAGCCCTAGGTCCCTCTTGACAAATGGATGAGTCCTGATTCTACCACTCAGCCACCTACACTATCCACGGAAGCCCCACCTCCAACACAGTACAGCCCTTTCCAGCTCATCCTCAGGGCGACAGGGCTTTGAAAGTGTTAGAATGCTGCCCATATCTTGGTCCTGCCCACGCTCTCTGAGGCTTCCTATCTCACTACCTCCCTTCATCACATAAGACAAGACCTATGCCCTAAGTAACTGCACCCCAGTTCCGCCTGGCCCTTGTGGCAGACTCAACAAATATTTCATCTCTCTCTTTGAAGTCCTGGTCCCCAGACATGGTGTGGCTATCTTCGTAGCATAATGCTGTAGGTTCATCCTATGCCCGTGTGCAAAGGATCACATCCCAGCATACACAAAACTCGGGAATTAGGAGAAGCAGCTTAGGAAGGCTCTCGGATCATTTCCACATCCTCAGGAGTGGCTTCCCATAACTCTGGGGTGCTAACATCACTCACATGATAGCAGAACATTATGACTTCACTTACAGCTATGAGGTTTTCTTTCATTGTTTCAGGATCATTCTGGAGTGTTCTGTTAAAGCCATGTCCAGGAGTTTTTTTTTTTTTTTTTTTTTCATTTTTTTTTTCTCCAGTAGAATGCTTCTTCCACTTGACAGTTAAATCCACCAAATTCAGTACAGGGTAGTAAGCATGGTGCTTCTGGTTGCTTGCCAGCCTGCATGTCTGTAAGAGGACAGTGACCAGTAGGCATCTCTCCTGTCCACTATTGCTGGACATTGCAAGGAGACAGAAAATGGAGCATACTGCTAACTCTAATGACAGAATATGAAAGCAACATTTGTTGCTGCAGAAAAAAAAATGACGCATCATTTCTTTCAGAAAGAGATTTATTAGGATAAAAGGCCTGGAGGCCATGAGTGGACCTCAAAATGGGTGGGAGGAACATTAGACAGGAAATAGTACAATACGTTAGAAATGCCACGCCTATCAATGGAAGGAGAGGCTTCTCTTTAAAACCTGGAGGGTAGCTTCATCAGGAGTAAGAATACAGGAAAGATAGGGAGATAAGAGAGAGACAGCCACTGTGAGAAGCATGTATGTGGTGGGGAGGCCAGGAAGTCTCCAGAGCAATCCCAGACAATCACAGGAACAAAGGAAATACCAAACTTTTATAACTGGGAGTCTTGTTAGTTTTTACTTATCTTTGCCAAGTTGAGGGCATTGGCAATGATCCTCAGCATCAGATGGACTGGCTTAGATCTGTTGGCCTCAGTTTCACATTGGCAGGGAATTTCACATCATTTGATTTAGTTTAACTTAGACTAAGTGACAAAGGACATGGAGAAGCCAGGTACTGATTAGGGCCAAAACCTAGGGGCTGCTGTTAGGTCGCAGCACAGTGGCTTAACTCTCCATCCCCCAGAAGCTAGGAGGATCCTGATCCCTTTGGGCTGAGGGATGTGGATCTGCTTCCTCCTTTAAGAGCAGCAACTGTCTTAAAGGGGCAGGATGTTGTGGTGGTGGGGTCGGGTGTGAGCATGGGATGAATTCAAAAAGGAGTTCCTAAGTAAGTTTCTCAGTTCCTGCTCTGGGTGAAGAGCCAGCCTTGGAGAACCTAGAATGCAAGTGTGGGTGAACCAGGTTCTCCAAGAGGATGCAGAAGCCTGTAAATCTTTGACGCTGGCTGGCTGGGGCACTGTGAGTGTGGAAAGATACAATGTTGCAGATCAAGGAGCCAAAGTTGGGCTGGCAATCTAGTTCAGTAGACAAAGGACCCTGCCACAAAGTCTGAAGGCCTGAGTTCAATCAATCCCTCGGACCCAGAAGGAGAGAGAGCCACCTCCCAAAAGTTATCGTTTGACCTCCAGACATGCCATGCACCATACCACATGTGCATGCATGTACATACACAATAAATAATAAATGTAAAAAAATGTTTAAAAAAATGAAGAAGTCAAAATTATCTTGGGTCCTCATTAGCCCCATTCAATAGACCGTTACCATCAAGCTCTGCTCTGACCATTGGAACTACTAGATAAAATTTTCAGCATGCAGACCAAGCCTGCAGACCTCTAGCATCTACCATTCCTAATTGACAATATCTGCATCTTGTAAAGATTTCCTGGCTGTCTTAGTCAGGGTTTCTATTGCTGCAACAAAACACCATAGTTTACCAAATTATTTTTTTGTCAATAAAAACTTGGGTCAAATATTGGCGTAAGAACCTGATTGATCAGAGTGGTGGAGAAGCCAGCAGTGACCTCCTCTCTCTCCTTCCTCGATCCAAAAGGGTTGAGCCTCTTTCTAAGCCCCTCCCTACTACTTTTTGTGTCTCTCTATATATCTCCATCCTCCAAAACTTCTGTGGCTAATTTTGGTAAGCTAGTAGCTAGCTCTGCCCTCTGATTCAAAGTTAACTTCATTGGCAGTCCAGGGAGTGTCAGAATGCAACCAAAATATCCCACAACATTTCCCCATTTTTATCTAAATAAAAAGGGAAGGTTTTAACTCTAACATAGTAAAACTATATACAAGAACAATTATCAGTTAAGAATTACATTCACAATGTCCAGTCCATTTGCATTTGGCAAATTCAGAGAAAATACTCCATTATCTATCCTATCTTGGTGAGTTCAAAGTTTCTACCTAACTCACTTTCTATCCTAACTTGTATTACTATCCAAAAACTATTCTTTTATACCTTAAGACATTTTCTTAGATAAAGAGTTTAAGCTTTTATGTCTCTCAATCTTATACACTTTTTACCTCTTTCATGAGTATTTTTTTTTAATTTGGTAACAAGGAAAACTGTAACTAGAACTATCTAGTCTTCAACTCTATCAGAGACCCAAGAAGAATATAATATTACCTGAGTATACAAGAAATGTAGAGCAAACAACTTTCAAAATTATAGAAAATGACAGAAATATCTGGCTACCTGAACAGTCACCCAAGTTTCCTCTGTAATATTAGGACATCCATCTTTGGCCTACAGGCCTAGAATATCTGACAGACTTTTCTGTGAAGCAGCAATTTTTGAAGGACTGTCTTTCCTTGTCTTGGCAAAGTTTGGTAGTTACCTTCTTTTGTGTCCTGCTTGTCCAGTTTAGACAGTATACTGTCAGCAGTCAAGGCAAGTGCAGTTTCTTGGCCAGTGGCTAACTTGGCCACAAAGAAAAAGCAAACTCCATATGGAAGTTCTTCAATGCCCATCATCCTTTTTGAAATAGATTGGTGCTGCCAGGAGCAGATATATCTCACTGTCATGAAAAACCTTATGCTATTAAAACATCTTAAATGCCATATTCAGTAGATTTCTGAAGTGTTTGAAGACCATCTATGTAACTAAAATATATCTGTTTGACCTTAAAAATGTACCTAACATGCCCACAAATCTGATTGTTAAGTGACTAACTACTAATCTGTATTTCTTAATTATCCCAAATATTAT
Source organism: Peromyscus leucopus (assembly GCF_004664715.2). Lineage (NCBI taxonomy): Eukaryota > Metazoa > Chordata > Mammalia > Rodentia > Cricetidae > Peromyscus > Peromyscus leucopus. Next base: position 61,878,110 of record NC_051070.1, read on the forward strand.
AAAAATAACCTTAAATTTGTATCAACATACAAAAATCCATACCAATGTAAAATATTTAGAGATCTCTGAATCTAACTTGCTCTTCTTCTTCTTCTTCTTCTTCTTCTTCTCCTCCTCCTCCTTCTTCTTCTTTTGGTTTTTTCAAGACAGGGTTTCTCTTGTAGTTTTGTCCTGGATCTTGCTCTGTAGACCAGGCTGGCCTCAAACTCACAGAGATCCTCCTCACTCTGCATCCTGAGTGCTGGGATTAAAGGCATGTGCCACTGCCACCCAGCTTAAACTAATTTCTTTAGCTTAGTTTTTTCCTTAGTTTGTTACTGGTCATGACTAGTAACAACTTGCAACCAACCCCCCTAAACAATGACAAACATTCATAATCTACTGAATGACCAAAAGCACTTACCCCACTTCTTGGAAATGTGGGCATCTTGTTTTCTAGACTGCTTCTTGTTGTCTGGGGGTGATGGGATCTTCAGGGCATCCTGAAAAAGTTGGGATAATGTTCAAGTGCTGGGAAAGCTAGCTGTATTATTTTTTGTTTAGTCTCTATGTATGGGAAAGCGTAGAGCTTATCTGAAGTCCTGGCTAGAGTAGTCTGTGAGGTTGGACCACCTCAGATAACTGTCTTGAAACTGTCCTGTAGTTTGTAGTTCTAAGCTGATCTTTGGGTGGTATTTGTCAGCTTAGTGGCATTACTACAATCTAGGTGGAATCATCATTGTGGGGCCCCATCATCTTTTTGGAGACTTCAAAGGTTGTTGTTAGGAATGACCACAGTTCACTGCAGAAAACTTAAATATTTTAAATGTCATATGCAGCAGACCTTAGAGAGATTAAAAGACCACAATCTATTATTAAATACATCTGGGATACACAAGCTTAATTCCTAGTTACCTGCTTCAAACTCAAGCCTGAAATCATGTATAGGAAGCTAGATGGAGCCTATTTCTAGAATTAATTAGTACTCTATATGATCATTAATATCACAACAGGAAGTTAAAATATATGTGTATATATATATGTTAATCTTATAAATTTTGAGATAATATTTATATTTTAAGAAAAGTTTTAAAGAGTCAAAATAAAACTAAAGGATTATGAGATTAGTGGCAAAAGAATAGTCCCTTAATTTTGGTTTTCTTCTGTCCCATATCAGGTGGCTCTTCTGACATAAGACAGAAATTTTGAATTTTTCTTAAACAAGCATGCTTGAGTTTAGAGAAGGAAAGAGCCACACTCCAACTCCAAAGTTGCCTTTAATTTGTAATTTAATTGGGACTACAAAAAGACCATTGACCTTATATGTCTATAAAGAACAGTAGGGGCTGGGATTTAATCCCAGCACTCAGGAGGCAGAGCCAGATGGATCTCTTGTGAGTTTGAGGCCAGCCTGGTCTACAGAACAAGATCCAGGACAAGCACCAAAACTACACAGAGAAACCTTGTCTCAAAAAAAAAATCAAATAAACAAATAAATAAATCAGCAGAAACAAACATTTGGGGGAGATGTATAAAATTTTATCCTGTTGGAAATGTGTTATACCATTAGGCCAATTTACTGTTTTTCTTAGGACATTTTCTCTGGATGATTTTCCCTTCTTCAGATGTCTGATTTGTCCAGTGGTCTTCAGATTCCTTAGTTGGATGCTTTTATTTTCCTAGAAAGACAAAAGCAAAATTCTGCCCCAACCCTAACTTTGGGGAGTTTCCATTTTTGGCAGGTTATATCTGATCAAATGAAAGGCATTTGTTCATTTTATAAGTTAGTTTACATTGAATGGCCATGCTGCTTGATAAATGATTGCCTTTCCTAATGAGGAGGTCTCCCCTGTTTGGATCTAATCTTTATCAATTTTGATGGTATTCATATCTTATCTTCTCCTGTGGAAACAAAAGCAAAACCTCTTCCCCAACACAGCACATATCCTGGCTTCCATTCTAAGGTCAATACATCTTTAAAGTATACAGGCTGATTTAATTCAGGGTTTTTTCCCTACTATCCAGTCTCTCCACAGCTGTTGTTCCTTTCTCATTAGCATTAAAAAATTTAAAGGTTAATAAAACATTATGCAATCTATCTCTGAGAGTCTTTATTATCTGTTTACTAAGCATATCTTTTAAAGTGTAATTAGATCTTTCTATAACTGCTGTCCTGTAGGACTGTGTGGTATACCTGTAATATGCTTTATGTTGTAATATGCAAAAATACCTGTTTCATTTTACTAGGGACATATGCTGAAGAAGTCAGTCTTAATTTGTATAGGTTTTCTCATGATGACCCTATCTTCTAATAAATGTGTAATTACAGAATCAGCCTTTTCTGAGCTCTAAGCAGTTGCCCATTGAAATCCTGAATATATATCTATGGTGTGGTGTACATATTTTAATTTTCCAAACTCTGCAAAATAAAATGCATCCATTTGCCAGGTTTCATTTCTTTGAGTACCCTTTGGGTTACTTCCTGCAAGTAGATTATATAAAGAACAAATAGGACATTGCCTTATAATTTCCTTGGCTTGTTGCCAAGTGATAGAAAAATCTTTTTTCAAACTCTTGCTATTAACATGGTGTTTCTTATGAAATTCTGAGGCTTCTAGCACATTTCCTATCAATATCTGATCAATTTCATCATTATTTGTGCTAGAGGGCCTGGTAGACCCATATGGGACCTGATATGTGCTATATACAAGGGGTGATTTCTATTTCTGATTATTTCTTGTAATTGAATAAATAATAAAGTTAATTCTGAATGATCTAGAATAAGTTCAGCCCTTTCAATATGTAAAACAACTTTCTGCATATTAAGAGTCAGTAACTATATTAAGAGGTTCTGGAAAATCTAATAATACCATGAAAATAGCATGTAATTCTGACTTTCGAACAGAATCATAAGGGCCTTGAGCCACTACTTAAGTTTTCTGACTTATAACTTGCCTTTCCTGATTTATTTGCATCAGTATAGAATATAAGGGCTCCAGAAATTGGTGTTTCCTGCCCAATGTGAGAAAGGATCTAATTAGTTCTCCTTATAAACTCAAGTCTCTTGCTTTTGGGATATTTGTTGCTAATCTTTCCCAAGAAATTACTGAAAGCTCTTCGCCAATGTTCCTTTTCTGCCCATAATGAGGCAATTTCAGCATTAGTAAAAGGTACCACAATTTCCATTGAGTCTATTACTATTAATTGACAAAGTCTTAATTTTCTTTTCAGAATCAACTCAGAAACATTTTCTACATAGGTCTTTAATTTTTTACTCTGTGTGGTAAAAGATCCATTCTAAGATATTATCTTCTCTCTGCATAAGAATTCCTGTAAGAGAATGCATAGAAGGTAGTATGACCATGATACAATCAAGCTTTGGATCCAAGAGATCCACATGTGCATCCTGTAGTGTCTCATCTACCAGAGCCAATTTTCACTCAGGCTCAGCTGATAATTTTCTTGGACTGTTTAAGTCCTTATCACATTGTAAGGTTTGAAATAAATTACTTAGTCCTTGAGTTGTCAATATAATTGTGGGCCAGAGCCAGTTAATATCTCCCAGCAATTTTTGAAAATCATTAAGAGTTTGTAATTGATCTCTCCTGATGTGTACGTTCTGTGATTGACTTTTCTATAAACTTATCTTATATCCTAAGTAATTAATAGAATCTTCTCTTTTTATTTTTTCAAGAGCAATTTGTAATCCCCAACACGGCAAAATTTTCTTTACCTCTTCAAACATTTTTTTCTAAGATATTTGAATCTGAATTAGATAGTAAGATATCATCCACATAATGGCAAATTATAGATTGAAGAAACTGTTTACAAATTATTTCCAGTGACTGTTGTACAAAGTATTGACACAAGGTGGGGCTGTTTAACATCCTTTGTGGAACAACTTTCCACTGATAACCTTTTAATGGGCTGGGAATTATTATAGTAGGCACTATGAAGGAAATTTTTTTCTCTTTCCTGTTCTTGTAAAATTATATTTAAAAAGCAGTTTTTTAAACCATTCACTATAAGAGACCATCCTTTAGGCAATAAAGAAGCCAAGGGGATTCAAGGCTGTAAAGAACCCATTGGCTGGATGACCTTATTAATAGCTCTCAGATCTGTTACTATTCTCCATTTTCCAGATTTCTTTTTAATGACAAATATAGGAGAATTCCAAGGACTGGTTGATTCATCAATATGTTGAGCATGTAGCTGCTTGTGTACCAACTCTTCTAGTGCCTGTAATGTTTCTGATGTCAAAGGCCATCATTTTACCCACACAGGTTTGTCAGTTAACCATTTTAAAGCTTGGTACTTTTGAAAGATCAGCAGCTGTTGTGTCCTGCTTATGTACAACCCGAATGGTTCGTAAGTGTTCTTGATAATACCTTTTAGTGTTTTTCTCAGAAGCATTCTTTAGTTTGTTTCTGAGATTAGAGGAATGTTAATCTGGGTTTTCCATTGCTATAACAAATCATGAACCCTGAAATTCATTGCTATATTAGCCACATATGGCTTTAATTTCCCAACTTGTCCTTCTGGCCCTGTATATTCTATCCGCCCTGTGCTTTGTTTAGAAGCTGAATATTTGCTCCCTGAAGAAGCCAATCTGGATTACAAGATTTTGATGAAATTATTGTTACATCTGCACCTATATCTAGTAAATCTTCAATCACAATGATATTATTTGTATATTTAGCTTTGATCTTTGATCATTTATAGAAGTTTGTTAAAATACTTGTTTTATGGCCTCTCTTGAAAATTTTGTTTTATCTAATGAAGCTGTTCTGTCATCCAAAGCAGTATGGCTTTTAACAACAGACATTAAGTCTTTTAATTGCTCTGTGAAAGAGTTTCCGCAATGTTGACACAGAATGATTGAACCAAATGTGACATTGGAGCCTTCAAGAGGCCCCCCCCCATGGTGTTTACTGATGGCGAAGGGTTACCTTGCCTGTCCCTTGTTGATCTGTGTTCATTAGTTCAATGCCAGCCTTTGCCACACCTGCAGATTCCAGGAGGAGGCCAGGGCCTTCTGTTTGGATTATCATAGAAAAAACATTGTTTCTAGGAACGGCTTGCCTATAATTCCTTTTCAGATGACCTGGTTTACCACAAATAAAACATTTAATCTTTTGGTTTTTCTTAAAATTTTTAGAAATTACTTCTCTTGTCCAAGTATTATCACAAATGTGAGATTCAATAGCTGTATTTCTAATTCATTCATCTACTGGTGTTGATCTTGCCTTTAAAGGTCTAATTACCCTTTTGCATTATGAATTAGCATTTTCAAAAGCCACAGATTCAATTAATATTAGTCTAACTTCTGGATCTGATATTATTCTACTTACAGCTGAAATCATTCTTTGCAAAAAAAAAAAAATCAGTGAAGGCTTCATTTGGGCCTTGTATAATTTTAGTAAATGACTCAGTCCTCTTTCCTGATTTTCAACCCTGTCCCAAGCATTTAAAGCTGCTATATGGCATAAGATCACAATGTGACCATCCAATCTAAACTGTCTATGCAAATCAGCATATTGACCTTCACTGAGAAGCTGTCTTTGGAAATTTCCATATCTCTAGACAAATTTCATTGTTCTATGACCCTAGCTTCCTCTCTCCATTATGTTTTTTCCATTGTAACTGAGGACCAGCTTCTAATATTGCTGTAACTAAATCTTTCCAGTCTTGTGAAATAATTCTGTTCTGAATTGCCCTTAAATTTAACATCTGCTTCACAAAAAGTGAACACATACCATATGAAACTACTGATTCCTTAAATCTCTTCAAATATTTCAGGATCCCAGTTTTCTTCTGAATAGCCATGGGGGTGCATATCATCTGGTGGTCATTTTTTTTTTTTTTTTTCTGAGACAGGGTTTCTCTGTATAGTTTTGGTGCCTGTCCTGAATCCCACTGTAGACCAGGTTGGCCTTGAACTCACAGAGATCTGCCTGGCTTTGCCTCCCAAGTGCTGGGATTGAATGGTACCTGAATAAATTGGTTTTCTAATAACTTTGAGACACTCCTCTTCAATTTCATAAGCAATGGTATGGTAGGTTCTGCTCTAGACTCTTCTGTCTGTGTGTGAATATTTTTCTTAGTTTCATTAGTAGGTCTTTCTAAGGATTGATTCTTAGCAGTCAATTTTTCATATTTGGTACCAATATCAAACCACTTTTTTAAGAATAAAACATAAATTATCAAACTGATAATTATTATAATCAATATTATGTCAATCCTGGCTAGGCTAAATTGATTATCTCTTCATTTAATTTTTCCATTTTCAAACCATCCATTGAGGAGCCATACAGAGACCTAACTCCCTGCATCATAATATTGTTCCCCATTCTTAACATGGGGAAAAATGTTTTTTAAAACTAATTTCCACCTTAAAATTCCCAGGTGTTTCACTAGATCTGCTGACAATGACAGTGAGGTATGAGGTGGGCTGTCTTTGCGCCCGCACAGCTAGGCAGAGAATTGGGAGGTGTACAGTCTGGCCAAGGGCGGCTGCAGCTGCTTTCATGTACTGGGGGCTGAGATTGTGTGGTGGTTGCAGCAGCAGTTTTTACTGAGTGTGTGTGTCAAGACTGCTGTGGGATGTCATTCTGTGTGCTATAAATATGTGTTGCTGTGATTGGTTAATAAATAAAGCTGTATTGACCTATGGCAAGGCAGCTTAGAGGCAGGCAGGAAATCTAAGGAGAGAGACAGGAAGAAGAAAAGCAGAGGCAGGACAGATGCCGGTCACTGGCCAGACACAGAGGAAGCAAGATAACAAGGCAGAATTGAGAAAAGGTACCAAGCCATGTGGCTAAACATAATAAGAATTATGGGTTAATTTAAGTGTAAGAGCTAGTCAGTATATAAGCCTGAGCTAATGGCCAAGCAGTTATAATTAATATAAGCTTCTGAGTGATTATTCTATAAGTGGGCCACGGGACTGCAGGGTCTTGGCGGTATCTGAGGAACGTTGAGACAACCAATCTGGCATGACAGCGGCCTGAGGAGAGGGCCCAGGGGACACCTGCAGCCCACAGGGAGAAGGAGCAAACCCCCTGAAAAGTGGACACAGGGGGACATGTGGAAGAAGCCGACATGTGCGTTTGGGGCCAGGGCCAGGTGACAGGTGGTGGTTGCTGTAGAGACGCTTCAATGGGAAAACCCCAGACTCACAAGGAAGGCCTGGGGAGAAGGAAGGAAATCCAGCCACAGCAGTGACACTGGGCAGCTGCAAAGCCGGCCGTGATGGCTGCCTCATGATCTTGTGCCCTGCACTGGATGCCAGATGAAGCATTTATCTAATTATTCTTTATCAATAAAATCTCAGGAGTCAGATATCGGGGTAAGAACCTGATTGGTCAAAGGAGTGGTGGAGAAGCGACCGGTGACCTCTCTTTCTCTCCTTCCTTGATCCAAAAGAGCTGAGCCTCTTTCTAAGCCCCTCCCTTCTACTTCCTGTGTCTCCCTATATGCCCTTGGCCCTCCCAAACTGCTATGGCTAATTTTGGTCGGCTAGTAGCTAGCTCCACCCCCTGATTCAAAGAAACTTTTTTTGGCAGTCTTGGGAGAGTCAGAGTGTGAACAAAATATCCCACAACACGGAAGGAAAGATATATTTGGCTTATACTTCCATGTAGCTGTTTATCACCAAAGGAAGTTAGGACAGGAACTTAAACAGGGGAGGAACCCGGGGGCAGGAGCAGATGCAGAGGTCATGGAGGGGTGCTGCTTACTGACTTGTTCCTCATGGCTTACTCATGTATGCTTTTTTATAGAATTCAGGACCACCAGCCCAGGAGTGGCCCCACTTATAATAGGGTGGGCCCTCTCCTATCAATCTCTAATTAGGAAAATGCTCTACATGAGGATCTTATGGAAGGAGGCATTTTCTCAATTGAGGTGTCCTCCTTTCAGACAACTCTAGCTTGTGTCAAATTGACTTAAGACTAGCCAGCACACTGGGTTTAACGAGAACCCAGCGAAGAGCTTCCGCTGCCTCTGGCTGCCTGTCTACCTGATGATGTCCTGGGTAACTTGAATTATGTTTCCAAAGCACAGTCACTCGGAGTTCAGATCAGAATGAACTATTTTCTTTGGGGTTTTAAAGGAGAGTTGTTGGCTCAGGGTTAAGTTTCGTGTTAGAACCCTTGCCTGTCAAGAGAGATCAAGGCCAGGTGCAATCGCCAGTACACACCGCAAGTCAATCAATGTAAGGAAGAGCTGTTTCTCTAGATCACACCTGGTTATCTGGAGGCAAAAATCCAGGAACCATTGCACCACCAAGTCAAAGCTGGGAGGGATAGGAGCCAGCTGATCTCTTCCCATCTGTGGAGAGTGCAGTGTGGAGCCTGAGAACTGCAGGAAGTGAGGTCTAGCAATCCTGGGGGCAGAGGGTGGGTGGGTGGGTGGGTAGTGGCATCTTCAGCGTCATTAAGGCCCTGCCGGTTTGAGGTTTCTAAACCACACCTTGTCTAGGCCCATAAGATCTTTAAGTCCTGCAGGCCATGGTGGCGCACACCTTTCATCCCAGCACTCGGGAGGCAGTGGCAGGTGGAGCCCGGAATTCAAGGCCAGCCTGATCTATACAGTAAATTCCAGCCCAACCGGGGCTGCATAGTGAAACCCCATCTCAAACAAACAAACAGTTTCTGAGACTTTATTCTTGGGGGGAAATGTCTACGGTGGCTCAGAAGGAGTTAGTGTGCAGTGGAAAGGAGGGGGGGGGGCACTTTCACTATCGGCAAACCTGAGGTGCCAGAAAGCTCACTGGTTAGTTCCAGCGGATGAACCAGCCTCACCTCTTCCCAGGCCATTTCCGATGGCGTCCCACGGGGATAAAGGAGTGTCAAGTGTGTCTCTTAAGCCCTCAAAGTGCTGGCCCTACTAGAAGGTATTCAGTTCAGTTGGCTAAGCCATGGCTCAGCCGTTTTTGAAAGAAAGTCTTCGTTTCTGTCACTCCTCCACCTACGGCTGCCCTTGTGCTGGCTCCTGGGAAGCACTGGGAAGATCCTGAGCATGTGGGGGGTTGGATGAAGATAGTAGGCTCTTTGCTCTCAGGAACTCACAAATTCCTTAGGACAAGAGCCTTATGGAGAGATCACTACAGGATGAGGATACAAAGAACGTGCCATAGGATCCCAGGAGGGAACGTCATCCCCTTTGTTTTTTCTTGTAGTGAAGGGTCAAACAGAAATGTTTGTTGATTTTATACAGAGATAAAAGGAGAATTTCAGTTCAAAAATGGGGACATTCCAAGTGGAGGAGATGATGTACACAAAGACAGCCTTGTCAAAGAATATCGAGTGGTGGGTGAAATAAAAGAGACCCGGAGCCGGGGAGGGCTTACACAGCAAGCCAGGAAGGTGTCCTTTATCCTGTTGACTGGGAGAGACCGAAGAAAGATGCTGTGCAAGGAAGTTGTAGTAACCGTATGAGCAAAGCAGGTAATAGTTTGGAGCAGGGAGAGGGAAGAGCGAGGCCAGCAGGTGTGGGCCAAGCCGATCAGATGCTGCTCTTTGCCAGGGCCCTCAGCTTTGGGAAGAGAAGGAGAAACAAGTCTGCAACTTGCTTCAGCAGTTCATGGAAAGACATTGTCAATTAATGCAAACGTTTTGTCATATTTGTTTTGTTTTGGGACAGGGTCTCATGCTTCCCAGGCTAAGCTCAGACTTACCGTGTAGCTGAGGATGACCTTGAACTCCGGATTCTCAAGCTTCCGTCTCCCAGCTGCTGGGATTGTAGAGCTGTGTGATCATACTGGTGCTGGGGATTGAATTCGGAGCTTGGTGCTTTCTAGGCAAGCCCGTTACCAGCTGAGCCACATCCCCAATCCCTGAAAATCAAATTTAAAGAAGAAAAAAAAAATGCTGGGATTAGTGATGAAATCTTACCTTCCCAGCTCTTCAGTGCACATACGTTCTCTAATACTCGGAAACATGTTAGCTTTCCATTATTGTGATGAAATACCCGAGAAAAAAACATTAAAAAAAAGTAAGAAAGGGTTGACTTAGTCCACGTTTCAGTCCGTGGTTGCTGGGCTGCAGTGAGGCAGAATGTGTGTGAAGGAACAAGCTGTTCACTCTGTGGCAGCCTGGAAGCACAGCAGAGGAAGGCCTGGGTCCCAGCCTCTTCATCAGGGATGCTCCCCCAGAGATCCACCTCCTCCACTAGGTCCCCCTTCCTCAAGTTTTCACAGAGGCCACAGCAGCAGATCAATACAGGAGCCTTTGGAGGACATTCCTATTCAAACCAAAGGAAAATGAAAGCTGAACTTTGACCTTCCTCTCTAGTACTTAGAACTTCAGAAAAGGGAATAATAACTTGTAGGTGTTGTGTCAGAGACTGTAATGAGTCTCCTCTCTCCTCCTCCTCCTTATACTTCTTCTTTTTCTTCTTTCCCTTCTTTAAATAGAATCTTCAGTTTTTAGCTGATTATGTGGTGATGGGTGTGTATAGTTGGTTGTTTTTGCTCTTTTGGGGGCCTGCCACCCAGCTCCCAAATAAATCACACACAGAGGCTTATTCTTAATTGTAAATGCCTGGCCTTTGCGTGGCTTGTTTCTTGCCAGCTTTTCTTAACTTTAGATTAGCCTGTCTACCTTTTGCCTTTGGGCTTTACCTTTCTCTATTTCTGTATACCTTTCATTGTTTCTTACTCTGTGGCTTGCTGTGTAGATGGGTGGCTGGCCCCTGATATCCTCCTCCTTCTTTTCTTGCTCCTTCTTTCTTCTATATGCCTGCCAGCCCTGCCTATCTCTCTCTCCTGCCTTGCTACGGCTGTTCAGTTCTTTATCAAACTAGCAGGTGTTTTAGACAGGCACAGGAACACAGCTTCACAGAGTTAAACAAATGCAACATACACAAAAGTAACACACCTTAAAATAATATTCTACAACAGGGTTGTTTCCCAGCCTTTACTGCAGCCTGATGCCTGCATTACTGTGTTCTTCTGGCCTATAAATGGCATATAAACTTTCCAGGGTGTTTTCCTAAGGGTGGGGCATGTGTCTTCTTGCTAACATGGTTGTAAGAAGACATGGAAGCAGACACCTTAAGAGATGGCCTCATCTCAGACACAGATGATTTACATAGTATCAGCCCTGTGGAAAGTCCTTGTCACCATGAAATTCCTGCTCATGCTTTGGACTGCTCACCGTCTGCCCTGTACGTGAGCAAATACATTTCTGTCTTACATAATCCTCACTTTACTGCTTAACCCAATGCTAGTCCTCAGTGCGGGAATCCGAGGCTCAGGGTTACCTTATGACCTGGTTGTACAAGTCCCCACAGGTCCTCATGTATGAACTTTGACCCCAGTCTGATGGTGCTTGATTTGGGAAGTTGTGGGACCTGTGACAGGGCTGGCCAGCTGGAGGAAGTGGATCAGTTCTTGAAGTCTATAACCCAGCTCTGTTTCATGTTTCAACTCCACTCTTCCCCAAAGTTCGAGAAGCTTTGTCATCCCAGCCCAGAACTCTGGCTTCCAGCTTTGGTATCCCAGCCCCGAACTCTGGCTTCCGTGGAGCTGTGGGCGCCTCGCCTTTCCCACCATGGTGGATTATACCCTTTCCAACTGTACACCAAGTACACCTTTCCTCCCTTAAATCGCTACCTGACCAGTCAGAGTGACAAGAAAAGTAAAGAACACAGCTGTCCAGCACTTTACAGAGTCCAGGGATGGCAAACACAGGTGACTTTATTTCTAAGAATGGAAACATCTCATTCTTGAAAAGTAAGGGGAATGATGGAAATGGCCAGGATCCTAGATGACAAGTCTTTAAGCATGAGGGCCAGGGACCCATTAGTCTCAGTGGAGTTTCTGGTGTCCGTAGGAAATTCAGAGGGGTCTCATCTCCGCTGTACACGGTGTCTTGGATATGTGGTGAAAGGGTGTTAGGTTGGCCCACAGTACTGCTGTTAGCAGTCAGCCATGCAGCGTAGAGCAAAGAATGACCCCACTCATGAGGGCAGGAAAGCCACATGTGTGAGACAAATTCCAAGTAGAAATAAACGTTCATAAAAGTTAACAGCATTGTAGGAACTATTGAGAAGTTCTTTAGTCATTTGGAACAGCAGACACATTGGAAATTTAGGAACGTCAGAGAAGGCTGGGATACTAGAAAATGATATGATATGATATATTCTCATATATACAGTCTCACATACTCTCATGTATATGCATTCTCACACACACACATGTATGTATGTATGTATGTGTGTATGTATGTATGTATGTATGTATAATCCGAACTATATGGATACATTCCAGGAAACCTTAACTAATCTTGATCACCAATGTGACTGGATTGATAAACATGTAATTGGCAAATATGCCTGTGAGCCTGACTGTGAGGGCGTATCCAGGGACAGTTAGAGCATAAGGATGCTGGCCAAAATAACGGAGTAACTACTGGATAGATTAATAACATGGCAGCATTATTAGAAAATGGTAAAAGGAAGTAGGGGGGCCTACCCAGAGGAAGAGGGGCATGGGGGGGTGTCCTTGGGGCTCTTTCTTCTAGGCCCTTCTTGAATTCTCCCTGCCTTCTAGCAGCCACGGTAGGAGGAGGCACCCTGTCCCACCACACCCACACCGAGGAGAGCATGAGCACAGTTAACCTTTCTGCCTCGAAGCTGTTTGTGTCCAGTGTCTGGTCACAGTGACGAGTAGAGTAAGTTGCAGAATTCCCCAGGTAAACATCCCTTCATCGTACGCTCCTGTGACCGCTCTACCGCCACCCCAAACAAGGGGAAGTGAGACAGGAAGCTGGGGCAGAAAAGACAGCTGTTGGCTGCTTGTGGCTAAGTCTTATTTTTGTACATTGTACCCAGACATGTGACCCGTGGTTATGTTGCCAGAGTGCCCACAGACCTGAAAGGCCCTCGGCTAGCAAGGGCTGTGGAGTTTCAACCCTGTGGACTTAAGTCACCAAGCAGAGGAATGAAGGACTTGAATAAATTGAAAGGGTGTGGGGTGTAGCCTCCCCATTAAGATTTTCACAGAGACCTGCTTCAGTGGCTTCCCAGAGTCAGCCCAGGGAGGGGAGGGCCCAGTACATATATTTGCTTTGGGTGACATTAGTTCCTTCAAACATCCACCACCTATGACGTTATTGCCACAGACATTGAACCTGAATTTGGACTCACTTCCAGGCTTCACCCAATTGATAGGAAATTTCAAGGGCTGCAGATAAAACAAAAGATCTTCAGACTCCAATCCCTAGGAGTTCCACAGAACATGTCACCTATGTTTAACACAAACAGCTAAATGAAGAAAAGAATTATAGGGCAGAGGGTGTCATAGGTGCTTGAAAAGCTACAGCTTGACCATACTTATTTCAATCTTGACTTTGGTTTCATTTGCTTGTGTAGGCAAATGTTTCTTTCCCACCTGCCTAAATAACCAGCACAGAGGCTTATATTAATTACAAATGATCGGCCAATAGCTGAGGCTTGTTACTAGGTAACTCTTAAAATTAGCCCACATTTCTTATCTATGCTTTGTCACATGGCTTGGTACCTTTTCTCGGTATGGCATGCCCATCTTGTTTCTCTCTGCATCTCTGGGGACTCCTCTGACTCCACACTTCTTCATCCCAGCCTCCTTAGTTTGGTTCTCCCAGATAACTTTATCCTGCCTTGTTATAGGTCAGTCAGCTTCTTTATTAAACCAATCACTGTGGCATATATTCATACAGTGTAAAGAAATGTTCCACATTGCCCCCTTTTTGTCTAATTAAAAAGGAAAGTTTTAACTTTAACATAGTAAAATTATATACAACAAAACCAGTAAAAAATTGCAGTTACAATATGTGATCTATTTATATTTGGCAAAATTAGAGAAAATTCTCTATTCTCTTATCTTATCTTTGTGAGCTCAAAGTTTTGTACCTAATTTACCTTCTATGATAACTAAGGAAAACTATAACTATCTAGTCTTCAACTCCATCAGAGACCTGAGAAGGAAATAATATTATCTGAGTAAGCAGGAAATGCATAGGAATCAACTTCCAAAAATACGAGAAATGATAGAAACAGCTGGCTGCCTGGACAGTCACCCAAAGTTCCTTTGTAACATTGTGGCATCCATCTTTGGCCTGCGGCCTATAATATCTGATAGACTTTTTTGAGAAGCAGGGAATTTTGAAAGACTGTCTTACCTTGTCTTGGCAAAGTCTGGCCGTCGATTGTGTGTGTGTGTGTGTGTGTGTGTGTGTGTGTGTGTGTGTGTGTGTGTGTCCTACTGGTCCAGTTTGGACAGTAATTGTTAGTAATTGAGGCAAGGGCAGTTTCTTGCCCAAATGGCTAGCTTTTGCCATAAAGAAAGCAAACTCCATATGAGGTTTCTTCAATGCCCATTATCTTCTCTGAAGTAGATTGGTATTGCCAGGAGCAGACGTGTCTCACTGTCATGAAAAGTCTTATTAAAGATATTAAATGCCATATTCGGTATGACTTTGAAGTGTTTGAAGACCATCTATCTATCTAAATATATTTATATATGACCTTGAAAACATACCTAACATGACTATAAGTTTGTCTATTACAGATGACTAAATAAACCTGTATTTCTTAATTATACATTATATTTTTAAATAATTTACATAAACACAATACCCTAAACAAGAGTAGAGACACACATACAACATAACAAAATTAACCTTAAATTTGTATCAATAAACCAAAATCCATACCAATGTAAAATAGTTTGAGATTAATGGTTGTTTTTTAGATTAAAGTAGATTCAATAATCTACCCTTTCATCCTATCATTTCTATATCCCTCCATTTTCTCCACAGAACAAGATCATTGAATCTAATCTCCCTTGTTTAGCTTTTTTTTGACCAATATCAATAACAACTTTTTTTTTTAATTTTAATCTGAATTTATGTTTTGAAATAAAAAGGCAACAAACTCTTATAAAATGGATACATGGGAACACACTTTAAGATACCATCACATGCTACATTTACTTAGAGTTTACAGATCCAGTCTAAACAATAATCTACCCATCGTAAATGTGAGTTCCTTCCTTCCTTTGAGCAAAAAGGAAGCTTATGGGAAATGCTGGATACATCCGGCTAGCCAGCAATGGCTCAGCACCTTCATGAATGAGGAAAAGCCTGGAGCACAGCCTCTCCTATACGGCTGGACTCCACTCTGCAGCTTCCCATGTGGGCTGCAGGGTCTGTGACTAGATGTCTCCCAAGTCCTGTGTGCCATGGTCCTTTCATTTCTGGTGACGATACAAACATCACCATGGGTTTCCTTTTATTGTAAACGTCAACAGAAAACTCAGCATGCTTACAGACTCTGCACATGGAGTTCAGGGATCTTTCTGAAGACTCTCACCACTTTGGGAAAGCCCTTTCTCGGAAGTTCCTGATCTGGCCCACTTTCTCACCGTGGAGACTTGGACTTTGTGTGGGGACATCATCCACACAAATGAGTACAAGAGTGAGCCCAGCTGGCAGTCCTTTCTGAAGCTGTGCCTGTGGCTGGCTAGCTCTGCCACGTCTCTGCTCTGGTTAAAACCATCTTTCTCCAATTATAGTAGGCTCATTCCACCTCACCTTAGATTCTGTTTTATAGCTGGTATTTTAATATGTTCCTGCAGAATTTCTTTATTTCATTCTAACAATTAACAATGGGAGGCTGTTCCATAACCGTCCTCTAGATATTTTGCTGGTCTGTAAAACTAACCTGATTTGTATAAGAAGAAGTAAGAAACAAATGCTGGTCGACTTAGCACCTTGCCTTCACGTCCACTACTGATGTATGGAAGCCTTCAAAGAGTCAACCAAATTCACTCATGGTTTCCTCTCACATAAATACTCGATTTTTTTTTCGACAATAAAACATGATTTTTTTTAAATAACAAATACATGCTCAGGACACGTCACAAAGCCAGCGGCTACAGTGAACGCTACTGGGGGTCCACTGCTTCATTTCCATACATCACCTCCAAAATAAAGGCTCAAGCCTTTGACTCTGCCCACAGATTCAAATTCCAAGGCGTATCATTTGACACTATTATTCCTATAGTTTAACAAAAACTAGGATGACATTCTTAGTGTGAATAGGGAGTATAAAATCATGTTTAATTATTCTTCATAATTACTTTAAAATTCATAGTATCAGCAAATCTTGCTAATTATAAAAAAAGGTAAATTTGTAATTTCCTCTATTATGATAGTACCATCATTGACATTTACTTGTTCCTAATTCAATTCCATTTCAACTACCTGATGTTGAACTTGAGGTAGCTGCACTGTGGCTGCATTGCTAGGGTAGTGGTATGGTTCAAAGTACCATCTGGAACATCAAATTTGAGTTAAACGCCTGAAACCGTTTCCCCATTTGGCATTCAAAACAAAACAAAGAGAAATAAACCCCCAATCGTTTCCTTAGTGGTAAAAGTAGAGTTCTTTTGTGAGCATAGACACAATACACGGAATCTGCTTCTTCGCATGGAAAGTGGCATCCAGGGAGAAGGACTCGAATTCTGTTGCTACCTTCCGGTTAACGCGAGTAAGAATGTGCATAAACTCAAGCTTGTGGGCATACAGTGTCAGCATGGCACAGAGGGACTGGATGAACCAGGACCCGTCCTTTGAATTTCTCCAGGAGTAGTAACCAGGTGCCGTGGAGTAAGCATACAGGAAGTCGGCTTCCACGGGTATCTTCTGGCAGGCCATGTCATCGTCAGTTGCGCTGTCTGTCTCAATGCCACAGTCCAGCTCCGTACCCCGGCAGGCCTGGATGATGAAGAGTTTGGGCTTTCCAGTCAGGCTTCGGCAGTAGTCGCCTCTGAAGTAACTAGTTAGCTTTTTCAGGTCGATGGGCCCGTTTGTTCCATAAATGATCCCTTCATCGCCGTGGCTTAGAATCACACAAACGAAACTGCTCCGTTTGCTGTGGTCCTCTTTAGAAACCTTATCCATCAATTCCACAGTTTCTTCACGAGTAAGATTATTCTTATTCCGGACTTCGTATTTCAGGCCCATGAACGTCTCTCTGAGTTTGGCTGCGTCGACATCGGTACCAGACCGAGGGGTCATTCCAGTGCTTTTATGAAAGTTCTTATTATTAATTATCACACACACACCCATTTCAGGGTAATCCATTTTATAACTATTGTCCCGATATATTCCTGAGTCCATTGATTTGCTTCCATGGATGGTCTTTACTTCAAAATTATTAATGGATTTGGAATCCACTGAGGTTTCGTTGTTTTCCATGGTCACTTTTCTTAACGAGCCGCTCCCAAGATCCACGACGCAGGACACCCGGCACCCGGCTTCGATCTCACCAGCTCCTGCACTGCAACCGCAGCTACCTCCCACCCCCCGCTGCCCTAGCCCCGCCCACGATCCGCCCCCAATGACAACTTTTTTAAAGCTTTCTCAGGTTTTATGTGGAATGATAATATCCATAACCTATTTTTTGAGAATATGGGTACCATTCTCTAGACTACTTCCTGTTGTTTGTGGATGCTGTTATCTTTGGGGGAACCTTGATAAAATCAATATAATTGTTAAATCTTGGCTGGAGTAGTATATGAGGCTAGATCATCTCAGCCAGCAGCCTTGAAACTATTCTGGATGCAGAACTCCGAGGAAACTGTAACAGAGGCAGTCTGGATCATGTGGGACACCAGTTTTCATCAGTATCTAGTCCCCTTGTTCTGAAAATATATAAACTTTTAAAGGTCACATACATTACAAGTATGGAATATGTGATATGCACAAGTCAGTTAAAGATGATATTTTTGTTTTATGTTTGATAAGATAAAATATACATAATATGCCTTGTAGTTCTTGTTGGTTTTTTTTTATGTCTGTAGACAGGATTTCAGGGGCTCTTCCCTGATCAAACCTGATTTTCTTTAACCCAGAATGAATCCACAGCCTCTCATTTTCTGTGGAAATAAAAGCACAACTTCTCCCCCATAACAATACACCTTTTGACTTAAATTTTGAAGTCAAGAAATTTTTTAAATACATAGGTTGGATGAACCCAGCAACATTTATAATCAAATGTCTCTTAGCAGCTGTTGCTCCTTCCTCAGCTGTCAAACAATTCAACAGCAACACGATAACACACAGTATCCAGACTCTCCGTGTACTTTACATCTTTATGTAGCTCATTATATTTTTATTACTCTCTTATTAAGTACTTTATTATTTTAAAACTATATATATATATATATATATATATATATATATATTTGTTTTTTGTTTTTCGAGACAGGGTTTCTCTGTGTAACTTTGCGCCTTTCCTGGAACTCGCTTTGGAGACCAGGCTGGCCTCGAACTCACAGAGATCCGCCTGCCTCTGCCTCCCGAGTGCTGGGATTAAAGGCTTGCGCCACCACCGCCCGGCCAATATTTTTTAATTTAAGACTGTATATACTCTTCCTCTTCTCTCTTCCATGCCTATGCACATTTTTAAACACACTGTGGCCTGTTTAGAGGCTCTATTCATCTGAATCTGTCCTTACTGTACATCTGCAACCTTTTCTGTCTGCATGAACAAAACCCCAAACCCACCACGCAGCGCCTTGGCTCAGCTCATGGTGGTCAAGCTCACAGGTGGCAGCTGGGAGATATCTCTCTGTACCTTAGCTGGCATGAGAGACATGAGACTAGGAAGACACATTTAGTTCTGCTTTACAACTTTTTTTAAGCTTTCTCAGGCTTTATGTGGAAATTCTTGCTGAACATTTGGGCACCATTTGTAGGCAGACATTTCTTTCTGGCCCACCAGTTCCCAAAGAACTGACACAGTGCCTTATATTAATTACAAATGCTCATCCAATAGCTCAGGCTCGTTACTAGCTAACCTTTACCTTTAAATTAACCCACATTTCTTATCTATGCTTTGCCACATGGTTTGGCACCTTTTCCCAGTATGACATGCCCATCTTGTTTCTCCTGTGTCTGCTCGAAACACTCCCAGACTCTACCTTCTTTATCCCAGCCTCCTTAGTTTGGTTCTCCTGCTTAACTTTATCCTGCATTGTTATAGGCCAGTCAGCTTCTTTATTAAACCAGTCACAGTGACATATATTTACACAATGGAAAGGAATATTCCACATGCTTGTTTGTTTGTGACAGTATTTCCCTAGGGAGCCCAGGCGAGCCTCAAACTTCTGGTGACCTCAGCCTCCAGAATGCTGGGATTACAGGTGTGCAGCACCATGCTGGGCAAAATCTTGATATTTAAAAGTGATTATGGAAAGTCCAGCCCAACACTTGGACTTTGAATTCTGGCTAGATGTCTAATGGTAATAATAATATTTTTTTGAGATAGGGTCTCAGCTATCCCAGGCTGGACTTGTACTCACTATGTAGCGGTGGATAACCTTGAACTATTGATCTTCCTTTTTTTACTTCCCAAGTGTTAGGATTGCAAATATCTACTACCATGTCCAGTTAATGCAGTCAGTGCTGGGGATCAAACCCATCCTTCAGAAACACATTAGAAAAAATATTAAACTGTCCGCCTATAGCCATTGATCTGCTTCTTGACACTACTAATTAGTTTTAATTTTATGGTATTACAGAAATGGAATCATAGCATATATACTCTTGTATGAATAAAAGTATTTGTGTGTGTGTGTGTGTGTGTGTGTGTGTGTGTGTGTGTGTGTGTGTGTGCCTGCGCTCACAGGTGCATATGCACATATATGTGCATGAGTGCAGAGTCAGAGGGCCAATGTCGAATACCTTTGACTATTTCTCAACAGTTTGTTCGTCTGTCAGTGTTTAGACAGAGTCTCTCCCTCCCTCCCTCCCTCCCTCCCTCCCTCCCTCCCTCCCTCCCTCTCTCTCTCTCTCTCTCTCTCTCTCTCTCTCTCTCTCTCTCTCTCTCAACGTGGACTTGCTAATTCAGCTATACTAGCTGACCAGCGAGCTCCAAGGGTTCTCTTGCCTTTACCTCCACGGTGCTGGGATTACGAGTGCACAGATGTGCCCAGAGTTTTTCTGTGGGAGCTGGGGATCCAAACTCAGGTCCTCGTGCATTGTGACGAGCACTGTCCTGACTGAGCTACTGCCCCAGCCCCATTTACTCTCTTGTTTTAAATGGGAAAGATCTGTATTGAGATCAGGCGAGCTCCTTCTCCAAGTTATTGAATAAAACACAATTATGAAGTGGTGGATTTTCAGGCTATGGCTTGCCCTAGGAGACCCCATTTAATAAGCAGCTTTCGGATCCACTGTGAGGGAGAAAGAGGCAGCCTCTGGATGGACACAGAAAATG
Source organism: Peromyscus leucopus (assembly GCF_004664715.2). Lineage (NCBI taxonomy): Eukaryota > Metazoa > Chordata > Mammalia > Rodentia > Cricetidae > Peromyscus > Peromyscus leucopus. The sequence continues at coordinate 61,898,360 of NC_051070.1, forward strand.
AACCATCCATTAGGCACCACCCATCAGCATGAACAAATGAATAACTAATTCCTGGAAAAAAAAAAGGGATCCATCTTGTAGTTTATTGGGGGGGGAGGTGATTTGAGACTGTAGGGACACGTCGGGGTGCATTAAAAGCTTATCAGAAAAATCATGCCCAAGAACTTATCAGACATACCAGCCAAAAAGAAAAAGGTGTCACTCCCCCACCTGGACCTCATAAAATGATGACATTGAAATGGCATAGCCCGACGCCAACCTATCATCTGAGGCCTGGTGTGTGTGTCAAGTACCAAGTAGGGGACTGACTCCCCAACTATGCCTAGAGCTCTGCTCAGTTTGGCCCCCAGTGTTGATGCAGCAGACTCAACTGCCTGCCCTGTTTGCCCTTCTGGACCGAACCAGATGTTTCCTGCTCTCAGGCCCTGGCTTGACCTTTCACCTTACAGCTGCATTTTGCTCTCAAACCCTGACTTCAGGCACTCTAGCCAGCAGCTCCCTCCCGCCCTGGTCTGCCTCATTATCTTATGAAAGCAGACTTTCTCTCAGCCAACTTCTGGAACTTCTTAAACCCTGCTAAAGCCTCTCCAACGGGTATTGATTTTATAAACCACGCATGTGTTGCCGGGCGTGGTGGCGCACGCCTTTAATCCCAGCACTCGGGAGGCAGAGCCAGGTGGATCTCTGTGAGTTCGAGGCCAGCCTGGGCTGCCAAGTGAGCTCCAGGAAAGGCGCAAAGCTACACAGAGAAACCCTGTCTCGAAAAAACCAAAAAAAAAAAATAAATAAATAAACCACGCATGTGTACATCGGGATATTTACTGTGTGATAGGTGATATGGGTTAGTGTTAGCAATTAAGATCACAATAAAAGCACCTGCACTTGCCTTGGCCCGATCACCAACGAAAGCAGGATTGCAGGTCAGCTTTCCGTCACTGAAACTACGAGGGATATTGTCTTTTCTGTCAAACGAGTTCAGCAGGTGTGCATCAGTTCCTGCCCCCAGCACGCCTCCCCCACTTCCCATCCCACCCGTCAATCATCTTTTCTCCGTGAATCCTGGATATGGCAGAGCTGTCCCACTCCCCTTCTTTTCCAAGGCGAATAGATCACAAGGTAACACTTCCGCCAGCGAGGGACAGCCAAGTCCCCCCTGGGTTGGGATAACAGATGAGTGCCATTACTACTGCTTTTGGACTGCTAAGCACGCTCTGGTCAGGAGTAAGTTGCCTTTGTGAGATCGCTTAATTTTAGTAGTGGTCTCTTGATTTGTAACCCCAATCCTGCCTCCAAAAAAAAAAAAATTGTTAAACCCCGTGGATTTATTGTAATTCAATAAATTGTGACTTTGTGGAGCAACACACAAAAGTGTTTGCCTATGTTTCTGACACAGTGCACTCACAACAGTCTGACTTCTTCCACTCAGCATAATTATTAGGTTCCCTGTCATTAAACGTGTTAAGAGTTCATTCCTTTTTATTGCTGAGTAGTACTCCACTGCATCCGGTGTATTACTGTTCACTCACTTTTGCTCTCAGTTTTGAACTACTTCAAACAATAGCGCTGCTGTCTCTGGGGACATTTGCTTCATTTCTCACAGTGGATGGCTGGATTGTGTGGCAGATGACCTAGTTAATTCATTTACCTCCTATGTCATTTTCCCATGCTCCATCAGAGAGGAATGAGGTCCCCCCCACCTTTCCACCTAAGTTATCATGGCCAGTCTTTTGAAATTGGGGATTTTATCAAAAGTACAGCACTGTCTTACTGTGATACAGCCTTTTCACTGGACACAGCGTGACTATCCCAGCACCTTTGCTGGAGACAAGATAAGAAGCAGACAATAGATGTCTGTGACAATCACAGGGCTGTGCTGGTTGTTATCAAGATGAGCTAGGGTCATCTGGGAAGAGCAGCCTTAATTGAAGGAACGCCTCCACCAGATTGGCCTGTGCAAGCCTGTGGGGCATTTTTTTAAGTTAGTGATTGAAGTAGGAGGGTTTAGCCAATTATGGGTGGTACCACCCCTGAGCAGGTGGTCCTGGGTGCTAAAAGAAAGCAAGGAGAATGAACTGTGGGGAGCAAGCCAATAAGCAACATTCTTCCACAGCCTCTGTATCAGCTCATACCTCCAGGTTCCTGCCCTGAGCTCCTGACCTGCCTTCCCTCTGTGAAGGAGTGTGATAAGAATGTATAAACCAAATAAACCCCTTCCTCCCCATGTTGCTTTTGGTCATCGCGTTTATTACAGCAACAGAAAAGCAAACTCACATGGGCTGGTAATACTCCCTTGTAGTGGGTAGCCATTCCAGCTTGGATCTGGAAGTTCCAACCCCCATTGAGACTCTGGCAACTGTCACGCCTACGAGGCGGGGCGAGGGGAGGCGCCTGGGGACCCGAGAGCTGGATGGGCCAGCGCTCTCGCTGTGCGATCTCTTGGTGCCGGGACGCTGAACGGTGAAGGTGGACTGTGCAGAGCTCCAGAGAACACCGCTGGATTGCAATACACCTTCCCCAGACCCTGCGACCTACCCATTATTTAATTTGTGAGTTACGCCATTAAATAAATATCCTTTTAACTACGTGGAGTAGCCAAAATAATTTCTCCAATACTCCCTAGCAGAGACAGGAGACGAGGTCGCTAGACTCCCATTTGAGATTCTACCCACCACTTCCCTCCAGCCTCCAGCCGTACTGGTCTTGGAGCATACTAGAGAATAGAGGAGGTGGTGGTTAACTGAATGGGTGAAGGCCTCCATGCTGCAGCTTCTGTGAGGGCATCATCCATACAGGTTGGAACTGTGTGTTGACGAAGCTGTTTTGAGCAGGTAACAATTCACCATGCTCTGTAATCTCATTGGTTCAGTTTGGACTTCAGCAGAATCATTTTGGTCTGAAGTTGGTGCCCACCTGGGATGAATAGATGCCCATTCATCTCTCCAGGAACTGACATGCAATATGCCATTTTATGACTTTCGTTGGCATTTTCCTAAGGAGTAATGATGTTAACCCATTAGTTCATATTCTTTGCCCTTTGTTTTAATTGGGTTGTTGTTTTGTTATTGGTGAATTTTCAATGTTCATTCTATATTTCAGTTCAGATCACTATATCACTGCACATGTGATTCTCAAAGCACCAAAAAAGTAGGGTCTCATTATGTAGCCGTGGCTGGCCTGAATCTCATAAATGTCCTCCTGCCTCTGCCTCCCAAGTGCTGGGATTAAAGGTGTTCGATACCACTCATAACCTCAGAGCACTTTTGAGAAAATCTTTTTAAAAAATCTTAAAAGCCCTGGTAAAAACTGTGAAGTAATCATCTTGGTAAATGAGAAATAAAAACAAAGGACTTGGGTGAGTTGTAGTCTTTCTGATGCCTTAGTCTCAGTGTGTGCAGTCACGACCTCTATCTAGTTCAAAGATATTTCCATTATCCCAAAAGAAGGGTGTGGGGTCCCTCCTTCCCTCAGAAATGCTGGGAGGGGGAGGCACCTGGCTTGTCTGCTGGAACTGAGACCTCTAGTTCCTGCCACACTGTCTGTGGTGTTAAAAATCTCATAATAAATCTCATATCTGATCGAGATTATCTTAATGTCTTTCTCTTGAATGAATCCTCTTCTCTCTTCTCCCTTCCTAAAATCTACTAATCTACTAGCTTCCTGCCTCCCAGCCTCCCAGCTCTTCTTTGAACATCTGTAGTTGTTGCTTTTTTAAAATATATATATACTATTTTACTCTTTCAGAGGCCAGCCACCCAGCTCCAAAATAAATATACATGGAGACTTATTCTTTCTTATGAATGCCTGGTCTTAGCTTGGCTTGTTTCTAGCCAGCCTTTCCTAACAAATTATCCCATATACCTTTTGCCTCTGGGCATTTATCTTTCTCTATTCTATATACCTTTCTTTACTTCTTACTCTGTAGCTTGCTGTGTAGCTGGGTGGCTGGCCCCTGATATTCTCTCTCCTTCTTTTCTTGTTCCTTGATCTTCTCTTCCCAGATCTCTCGTCCTATTTATTCTCTCTGCCTTCCAGCCCCACCTATTCTTTCTCCTGCCTTGCTATTGGACATTCAGCTCTTTATTAGACCAATAGGGTGTTTTAGACAGGCAAAGTAACACAGCTTCACAGAGTTAAACAAACAAATGTAACATAAAAGAAAAGAACACATCTTTGCATCATAAAACAAATGTTCACAGCATAAACAAATGTAACACATCTTCAACTAATGTTCCACAACAAGCATCCTAGCTCTCATTTGTACCCATCACATCTCTTTGATGACCTTGAGAGCTGTAACTCCCTGCTCCTGCCTTGGCTGGACACTCATCAGCCTGCTCAGAGTTTCAAGGTTTCCTGCTACTTGGGCATCCTAGCTTTCGTGGGCCACCATTATAGCTGGTCTCTTATTGCTATGTAGCTGTTTCCTCTGGATTAATATATGGCTCCCTACAGGGAGAGGGAGGCTTCCAGGACTCAGGAAACTCACAGAACTTAAAACATTCACATGGGTCCTCCCCAGTATTATAGAAGTGGTAAGGAGTGGGAGATGAGACTTTTTGGTGAAGCTGCCTGGAAGCTAGTGGAAGCTTTGTGGGAGCAGAGTTTATATGTTGTCACCTCCGTCAGGGTGGGCTCACCTCTGCCAGGGTGGGCTCACCTCTGCTGTAACTCCTCACTAATGCTCCTTAAGTAAATCCAATAAACCTACTAGTTCTCGAGTTCATGAGTATGCACTCATTTCTTTGGTCAGTTCTCAGGGCTCAGAAGTGTGTTTTGTGTCTCCCCAGGAAAAGTCACATGACCCCTATGAATGCCCTCCACTCCTCCAGCCTTTCTGGTTTGTTCTGAGGTATACCCTCAGCCTTGACGTTGCTTTTTACCTGAATCTCGCCAGTTGAATATTTTGGAGAAAATTCACTCATAGACAACGGCTATTTAATCCGACATTCTTGTCAACATTCTGTGTATGCGATTTTTCCTTTTTATTTATTTATTTATTTTGGTTTTTTGAGACAGGGTTTCTCTGTGTAGCTTTGCACCTTTCCTGTAGCCCAGACTGGCCTCAAACTCACAGAGATTCGCCCGCCTCTGCCTCCCGAGTACTGGGATTAAAGGCATGCACCACCACTGCCCGGCTGTGATTCTTTCTCTTAATGCACATAACCATTACTCATCAGTTCCATTTTAATTGTATAGATTCTATTTTTATGACCTCACACTTCAATTTATCAGGGTTTAAGTGTTTTTATTTTCTCAGGATTTAACCATTAAAAACTTAATCAACAGTGCAGCAGTCTTAGAGGATGAACTCTTAACAAGAGGTGCATAGGTTGTAAGGTCACGAGATTAGTGCCACTGTGGGCTGAGAGCTGAGACTCCTGTCTGTCCTGCTCTTCTGTGGTGTGAGGATGTGGTGGTCCGCACCATGGGGGATGTAGTAGTCGAGGTATCATAGTGAAAGCAGAGACAGCAGTGCCTGTGAGGAACCCCAGCACCCACATAAATGCAGGTGAGAATAGCAGCCTGTAATTCCAGCACTTGCTGAGGCAGAGACAGGTGCTCCCCAGGGCAGGCTGGCTGGCTAGACTAGCCATATCAGCAAGCTCTAGTTTCAACCAGGAGACTCCAAGTCAACAAATAACATGGGGATGGTTGAGGAAGACTCTTCATGTTAAGCCAGGCCTCCACACGTGCACATCACACATACACATGGAAAATTTAAAATAAAGGGCTAGAAAGATGGCTCCATAGTTAAGAGCATTTACTATTCTTGCAGAGGGTTCAGTTCCCAGCAACCACATGACAGCTTACAACCATCCTTAACTCCAGTTCTTGGGCATCTGGCTCTCTCTTCTGGCTCTGTACCAGGTATGCCCACGGTGTACATACATACATGGAAGTGAAACACAACACACATCCACACTAAGAATAATTACATCTTTCAAAATAAAAATATCATAGTACCTGTGATAGCCAATATTCCTTGTCAACCCAGTTGGCTTTAGAGTAACTATGGAAACATACCTCTGTCACACTCCATAGGACGGTCTCCAGAAGGGCTTAACTGAAAAGAGAAGATCTACCCTCAATGTAGCCAGCACTGGGGGCAAGGTCCTGGACTGTGTTAAAAAGAAAGCAAACAGAACACCGGGGTTCATTGCTCTGTTCTTCCTGAATGTGGATACCATATGATCAGCCCATCTTGATGGAATGCACCCTGGAATTGTGAGCCAAAATAGGCCTTCCTTCCTTAGGTTGCCTTCATTGGGGATTTTGTCACAGCAATGACATTTACCAATACATTCCCGCTTCTATAAGTAATAAACTGACAGGACAAGAGCCCCACCCTTCCCTGTTGCTGGTGATAGTGGAAAGCCCCTACCCTGCTCCACTTGAGATCTGTCCCCTAGCCCAGGAGGAGAAGGTGCATCTTGCTCCTGGTTTCTACACCATGTAGTCTAAGGTGACATCAAATTAATGGCATAAACTGATGCTCCTACACTATCATTAAGGTGAGAAAACCCCAAAGTTGGATCCTGATTCAACATCTGTAGCTCATGAGGAATTCTAGAACAGCTAGCTCATGAACTCTCTTCAAAAAGCCAAAGAACCAATCAAGCAGGATTTAAGGGTATCATGGTGCCAAAAAACTCTAAACCTGGCAAAAAGGAGTCTGTGACTAGACCATCCCACATGTCCAGTAACTGCTGACAGGACAGTATCTGACCATGCAGTTGGACTGACCCTCACCCCCGTGCCTCTGTGAGGAAAATGGCTAAGAGAGATCTTCCTGTGTGGCAGAATCTGGGGTGACTATCTTGTTGACTGAAGCACTGGACATTCTTCTAGAAAATGAGGAGACCCCCCACCAGTGTTTATAGCTTCCCATTTAAAAAACTACATTAATCCTAATTTTGTTTACTGAACTGAGGAGATTTAAAGCAGGCCTGTGGAAAAGTTTTGGTGAATATAGATCACCATAAACCACTACTACAAACAAGATTGTTGAACATGTCTATCAGCCTCTAAAGTCTTTTCTGTCTCTTTCCTGTCTATCCCTTCCTTTAACTCATTTCTAAGCAACTCAACCCCTAGACAACCTGTGAGCTGTAGTCTGCATGCATACATTAGCCTTCCTTTTCCAGGGGCAAATATAAATGGAATAATACAGTATATATTCTGTATCTGGTTTCTTTTGGTTTACATAGTTATTTTGAGATTTGTCTGTCTGTGTACATCTTCGATGTCTTCCCTGTGTCATTATGTGGATATGCCACAATTTGTTTACTCACTTGTTGGCAGGTATCTGGGTTATTTCCAGTTTGGGGACTGTCTTAGTTATGACTTCTACTGCTGTGAGAAAACACCATGACCACAGCAACTCTTATAAAGGAAAACAGTTAATTGGGGCTGGCGTACAGTTCAGAGGTTTAGTTCATTATCATCATGGTGGGACATAGCGGTGCAGGCAGACATGGTGCTAGAGAAGTTGCTAAGAGTCCTACATCTTGCAGGCAACAGGAAACGGTCTGTCTCACTGGGAGTACCTTGAACCTAGGAGACATCAAAGCCCACCCCCACTTCCTCCAACAAGGCCACACCTCCTAATAGTGGCATTCCCTAGGAGCCTTTGGGGGCCGATTATATTCAAACTACCCCAGGGCCGTTATAAATAGAACTACTAGGAACATATGCGCACGAGTGTTTGTGTGGATGAACACTTTTTATCCTGGATAAGACACAAGAACAAGATGGTTGGGAGGAGTGGAGACAGGTGGATCCCTGAAGCTGGAACCCTGAAGTTCACTGGCCAGCTAGTCAGCTGAATCAGCAAGTTTTGTGTTCACTGAAATAACTATTAAAAAAAAAAAAAGGTGGATAGTGATTGAAGACATCAGCCTCTGGTCTCCATGTGCATGTGCATATAACAAGCAAAGAGAAAGCATGCAGATATAAACATGTTTCCATTTAATTAGCCACGGGACCCTTACTGTTGTCTCTAGCTCCTTCCTTTTTATCACCCATTTTGTATTTCCCCCCGCCCTTCCCTCTCAAAGGACCGGGGACTCTGTTGCCTGGGGGTTTCGTTTGCTTGTTTCTCTGATGGCCACTGGGCACAGGCCTATTAAAAGAAACCCCAGAAAGACATACTTCTCTTTGTGTACCTTTCCCTTTGGTGACTAAGACAATCAGTCCAGCCAACCCCTTTTGCCTATTGGTTCAATAGCACAAGGAGCCTCAGTGTCCACGTGGCCGGCCCTCATTCTGTTTTGAGACATTTTTCTGTTTGGAAACTAACATTCAGCAGAGCTCCTGGTTGCCAGGAGGAGAAGTGAAAATCTGCTCTAAGTGTGTAATTGGGCACAGCAGCAGAGAGCCAGACCCACTTCCCCTGGATTCCGAACTCAAGATTCAAGCTTGTGGGAAATAGTAAGGGTCTTCCCCAGAAGGCCCCGGGTTCTCTTTACTCAAGGAGATTGGGGGCCTCCGGTCTTGAACAGGAGCAGAGGCCAGGACTGTCCACTGTACGTGGGCCAGGTGTGTGGCTCCCTAACCTGGAGGGTGTTCTTTTGTAGGCCAGGCAAAATTCTAGGAGCACCCCTTGTATTCCCTCTTAGGAACACAATGACAGTGTACAGACCACCTTACAGGCCTCTGTAGGCCAAGCTGTCCTGAAGGTGGAGGCATCCACTTCACCTTTGCTGACCTGGGCTGCTGCTCCTTCTGCCACTCTGAGGCCCCATCCCCATGAAGACATGCCATGTTCAAGGCTGTACTATCTTCCTGGCTAACCATGGAAGGCTGCTACCCAGCTCAGGGCATTTCTTCTGGTGTAGTGAGGGATACTTCTGGGCTTGGGATCGAACTAAGCAATAGCAAGATGAGAGCTGTAGTCTTGTTTAGATTATTTATTTATTTACTCATTTATATATTATGTGTAGATGTTTTTTTCCTGTATGTATGGCTATGCCACATGCATATCTGGTGCCATGGAGGCCAGAAGAGGGCATTGGATACCTGGGGACTGGAGGCACAGGTGTTTGTGAGATGCCGTGTGGGTGATGGGAATCTAACCAGGGTCCTCTGGAGGAAGAGCCAGTGCTCTTAACTGCAGAGCCATGCCTGCATCTGTGAGAACTGGGATCTTCAGACCATTTTCTAGGCTTTTGTTCAAGGCTGAGTGATATTTCCTAACAATAAGGACTCTCTGATCATTTTGAAGTATGACAGAAGACAGTGAAATGTTGGTGTCTCATGGGTAGTGTTCTCAGGAGGAACAGAAGCCAGGAAGACCCAGGTCCTCCCCCATGTCATTTACATGCCTTTCCTTTGAGGACTGCCAATATCATCATCAATCTCCTTCTGTTAAATTTGGGTACACACTCAGAATTTTTAGGCCTGATTTCCTTTTCTTCTATTTTATCAGCATTCTTGCAGCCTTTACCCATCCGTGCCAAATTCAGTAGCAAAGCATACTTTGTGCTGCCTTGATGGGCAAGCTATCTTAAAGAGCAGGGGCCTTGCATATCAGCCTCTACTGGAAGGAGCTCCCGGCGAGGAATTACACAGAAGTATGTCCAGCTCCAGACAGGCGCCATTCACAAGACAAACCATGAGCGTGAGCTCAGCAGAGAAAGCTTCAGATTCGCGTGCAGAGTGGGAACATCGACTGTGCACAGCAGCAATGATTGTCCCTACGGCAAACTCTCCAAGCACGAGAGAAATCAGACTTCCTGAAGTGGTGTGTTTGAACTTTTATTTAGAAGAGAGAAGAAATTTGGGAGACTTGGTGTTTTCTCTCCCTGTAACATTCTGCCTGGCATTAAAAAAAAACAAAAAAACAAAAAAACAAAAAAAAAAAAAAAAAAAAAAAAAACTTCTGCCCTGGAATTCCAGAGCAGGGACGGCTCAGTGCTCCTGGCCTGGGAACCTCTTCTGCTGGGTGTGAGCTGCCCTTGGCATGCCTGGCTGTATGCCAGGGCTACCCGTGAGCAGCTGCCTAGCAACATCCTTAGTGTATGCAAGTAGAGCATATTTGTGCTGTCCATCCCACCTGCGCCTGGGCTGCAGAAAGGTGAGCTGTCTGAAATACTTCGTTCACAGAATTCCAAAACCAGAAAGAAGTAGAGATGTTTGCAGAGAAACAAACAAACAAAAAAAGCCAACTACATTTTGACCACAGGTAGGCTTTCCTGTTCTCTAGCGCAGACACATGCTCACGCAGGCATGC
>NC_051070.1:66238590-66283590 GCF_004664715.2 Peromyscus leucopus
TTTAAACATGTATTTATTTATCTGTTTTTATATGTATGAGTACTTTGCCTGCATGCGCATCTGGGCACCACATGCAAGCCTGGTGCCCACAGAGTCTAAAAGGAGGCACTAAATCTTGGGAACTGGAGTTACAGATGGTTGTAAGAGGCCCTGTGGGTGCTGGGAATCAAGCCTGGATTCTCTGGGAGAGTAGCCAATGCTTTTAACCACAGAGCCATCTCCCCAGTCCCTGAGGTAAAGCTTTTTGAAGAGTTATGTATAATATATGATGTGAAGTAGTAAGAATAACACCAAATAGGCTTAATCTAAGATTTGGCTCAAATTACAATCTATGATTCAGTATAAAGGACAATAAAGAGCTCTTCTACATCCTTCTCCAGGATCCAGCTCTGTAAACATATAAAACTTGAGAACATCATACTGAGTGAAGCAACCCAGACCCCAAGAGACAAACATTGCATGTTCTCTCCGGTCACAGGCTCCTAGATCCAAATCTTTAGATGTGAGTACATATCCTAGAATAACTACAGAAACCAGGAAAGTGGGGGGGGAAAGGAAGCCAGGCAGTGATGGTGCATGCCTTTAATCCCAGCACTCGGGAGGCAGAGCCAGGCGGATCTCTGTGAGTTGGAGGCCAGCCTGGGCTACAGAGTGAGTTCCAGGAAAGGTGCAAAGCTACACAGAGAAACCCTGTCTCAAAAAAACCGAAAAAAAAAAAGGACCATGACAGGGGGATAGGGGAGCAATAGAGAGGGACAGCAGGGTACAAGTGATCTGGTTGGGGAACTGGGAAAGGGGTGTCTTAGTTAGGGTTGCTATTGCTGCAATGGAACACCATGACCAAAAGCAATCTGGGGAGGAAAGGGTTTATTTGGCTTGTACTTCCACATTGCCATTCACCATCAAAGGAAGTCAGAAGAGGAACACAAGCAGGGCAGGAACCTTTTGAATTGTTGGTAACGATTGTACAAGAGACTCCCAAAACATATAGGCTATTGCTCTTGCTCTCGGCCCCTCAGAGCTGGAAGATAAGCCCCTATGGCTGAAGACACCACGGACTTCAGAAACAGGGCCCAGATGCTCCTGAGCAAGAACTGACCTGAATGCTTCCTCCCTGAGGACTTGCTCTCATGGTACTAGAAGGCACCATGCAAGCTTCCAAAGGAGGGAAGCGACCAACAATCCCACCCAGCCACGATGCCTGTGAACTACGATAGTGACCAGCATGGTACGATAATCCAAAGGGAGCAGTGGTGGTATGTCAACCTTGGCAGAAACAAACAGCTCTTTAATTGGATGTGAGATCTGGTCAATAAGAAGTAGACCGTGCCTAGCACTGGAAACGTAGCCAATTACACAGGACTAGTGACGTCATGGATCTGGGAGAAGAGCTTCAACCACCACTTCACTAAACCAGCACGATCCCAAACTACATTCCAAACATTTGTTCTTCTACCCACAGGCACATATAGTCATCGTCCCCCATTAAAGAAACTTCTCTTTGCATCGGATGGAGACCAGTACAGAAAGCCACAACCAATCAAAACGCAGAGTTGTGCAGCCCAGACCCAGGGAACACATCTACAAAACAACCCCCACACCTAAGGCTCAGGGAACATGGAAGAAGCAGAGCTGGAAAGATCATAAGAGCCAGAGGACCAGGGAGTCTTCTGTGGAATTGTGTCTCCTAGGAGTGTCAGAACATAAGCCCGTAAAGTCTCACCAACATGGCTGCCTAAACCTGAGCTGAAGAAGAGCAACAACAACAGACATGTCAGAGTTTCCTGGGGAAAGCCCACAGGGCTCAACCCTACCCAAGAACTACAGGCAACTAAGGCACACTGAGAGCAGGAAACAGAGTCTTATCCAAGACAGAGCACGCCAACCGGTTATCCAATACCAAACGGTCAAGTCCTGAAAACATACATACAAGTAATATTTTTCAGACGGAGCAGGTTATATTTATGTATTTAGGAATCTCTATGTATGTGCCTAATGCATATAGCAACAATTAAAGAAAAAAGAGACCATAAATTTGAAAGAGAGCAAATATGGGAGGGTTTGGATGGAGGAAAGGGAAAGGGGAAATGTTGTAATGATTTTATAATTTCAAAAATGAAAGAATTCTTTTTTAAGTAAGGCATCAGCCAGGGGATTGAATCACGAGGCTGGGCCCTGGTGACCAGGATGATACACTCTATGAACGGGGCTGATAGTGCTTCACTCTTCCCGTGCATCTCCCACCTACCGAGACACAATGTTCTTCTTTTCCGTGAAGATACAGCCTTCACCAGAAAGCTGAACCTAACACCATGGTGGTCTGGGACTTCCCAGCTTCTAGAACTGTGAGGAACAAATCTTTGCTTTGTAAAGTACCTTCTCAAAGGGTTGTTGTAGGAACAGCACACACAGATTAAATGAGTGAGGTAAAACAGGAAAGATGAAATTTACCATGCGAGAAAGATAGCTCTGTCAGTGAAAGTACTTGCCACACAAGCATGACCACGTGAGCTCAAGCCCCCCCACCCCCCGTACCCACATAAAAAGCTGACCGTGTGTGACATTTGCTTGTAATCCAAGCACCGGGGGTAGGGGTGGGCTGGTAAAAACAGGTAGATCCCTGAGGCTCACTGGGCAGCTAGACTAACCTCATCAGCAAGCCTCGGGTCCCAGTGAGAGACTCTGTCTCAAAAAACGTAGGTAGACAGCATCTGTGGACCAACACCTGAGATTGACTTCCGCTTCCCCCAAGCCTCATATACATGCACACACACAGAGACGGAGTTATCAAGGAGGCGACTTGCTGCCATCTATGTAGCGATCTCTACTCAAGAGTTGGAGGGAGGAGCAGCAGCAGTTACAGTGAAATTATCGTCTCAATTACCATCTCAGTGCTGCGCGCACACGCAGTCAGTGTGAAGAGGTTACATCATTGCATCTGCCGGTTTAATTGTCGGCTCTGTTTATTGGCTTACTCTGTTGGTATAATTGATATCTTACTAAAGGCATTGAGTTAAGCGTGTAGGCGTATTCAAATATATTTTGTCTGTATGTGTCTGGTACATGACATACCAATGTAACATTTGAGTGTAAGTAGCAACAGTTATGGAAATTTTCTAGGAATATTTCCCATATATCTGTGGTGAGATGAGCTTGCTATAATTATGACAATTAAACACATTTAACAGTTTTAAATTAAGTTAAAAACAGACAGTAAAGAAAGAAATTCAAGCTGGGCGGTGGTGGTGCATGCCCTTAATCCCAGCACTTGGGAGGCAGAGCCAGGTGGATCTTCGTGAGTTCGAGGCCAGCCTGGGCTACAGAGCGAGATCCAGGAAAGGCACAAAGCTACACAGAGAAACCCTGTCTCGAAAAAAAAAAAAAAAAAAAAAAAAAAAAACAAAAGAAACCACAACAGCAAAAAAAAAAAAAAAAAACAAAAAAAAACAAAAGAAAGAGAAATTCTATACCTGTGGCTGACAGTAGAATGCTAATTGAAAATAAATGTCAAGTAATTCTCGTGGTCTTCTGGCTTGACTCTGTTGTTTATATCACATATTAAAGCTGGGAATGTATAAAGAGAACTTTAAGGAAACTTGAAATCGGGTGTCAGTTAAGCAATTTAAAGAGAATTTGAAAAATTCAGAGGAAAACTGAAAGTTCGGGCATTAGCTCAGAGGATGACACAAGCCTATGACCTCAGCGATTGGGAAACTGATGCAGGAGAAATTCAAGGCACACTCTCTTCCTCTCTCCCTCCCTCTCTCTTTCTCTTCCCCCTTCCCCCATGAGCAGCAGGCAGGAACTAGCTAGCAAGGACTGGCTGTCAGCTCTTCAAATACATTTCAGCAAACAAGAAGGAAACAGGTTTGGAGAAGAAAGAGGAATAATGGGAGAGACAGAGAGAGTAACAAAAGAGAGAATATAACTTGAGGAACAGACCTAAACTCTCCACAATTGCTTCACTCCCAAGAAAGGGAAAGATAGAAAGAGAAAGAAAAGAATAGTTTTATAAGAAGTCAATAAAACAATCACAATTTTAAATTGCAGAGAGAATGTAAGAGATCGGGCATGGGGAAGCAAGCAGGGTCCTCATATCACTGCTAATTAGCAGCCAGATTAGAGAGGCCGTCGAGATCCGTAGCAAGACTTTGCCCACCATGACGCAGGGTGTTTTTTGGTTCCTTGCTTTTAGGGTTTCAGGCCACAGTCACTGTATCACACTGCTTTTGGGCTGAGGGTAGCACAATCCATTAAGGGACCATCATAGACTCACTGTTTGCTTCCACATGGCTGCCATTTGGAGGTCAGAAACCAGAGAAAAGGGGCTAGTAGATGGCTGGGCCGTTAAGACAGCTTTTGTGCATGCATTAGAACCGGAATTCAGATCCTAGTAGCTGACCATCCCACAAACTCCTGTAGTTCCAGCCTCAAGATGCCTGACGCCCTCTTCTAGCTTCTTCACATGTACATGCATTTACTTACACACATGTACACCAAATACATTTTTTAAATGTTAAAAGTAGAGAAAAGGTATTCTTCTCAAGCCCGTGTCATCAATGACTGAACTTCCTTCCATTAGGCTCAGCCTAGGTTCTTCCATCTCCCAACAGCGCCAGAGAATTTTGACCAGGCCTCCAAATACATGGGCCTTTGGGGCCCTTCAAGATTCACAGAGTGACAGCCCCCTTTGAAAACTGTCATGGCTTCCTGGGCAGCCCTGAATGTGGGCCTTACCTTTCTAAGGCTGCTGAGAACCTACTTTGCCTGGCGTGGTTCTGAGCATCTTAAAGCCATCTCCCATTGGCTCCTTTAGTGATCCCAGGGGGATATAGGATACTTTCTGCAGGTAAGGGGACCAGCGCTCTCACACAGTGGGGTTGGCCACGGCTCAGACTCCCGAGCCTGTGACCACTTCCTGGAGCTGCTGTTTCTCCAGGGAGTCTTCTCTGTCAGCTTTCTTCCTGGGTTCTGGGGCCAAGCCAGCCAGCCTCCTGTTGGAAGTTCTTTAGTTCCACGATGACAGTTTTCCCCAGGTGATTTCTACTGTTCTCCAGGCTAACTGTCTCCTAGCTGTTTAGGATCTCCTGGACACTAGAAATATCCAGTCCCTTTGTCATTAGGGGTGCCCGGAACACACCACAGTTAACTGTGCTGTAACTTGAGAAGCAGAAGTCACTGCCACGATTCAAAGTTGACTGCAAGCACCTCTTCTCTTCCCTCTTCTCTTCTGCTCTCCTCTCCTCTCCCCTCCTCCCTTCCCTCCCCTCCCCTCTTCTCCTTTCCTGCCCTCCCCTCCCTCTCCCCTCCCCACCCCTCCCCTCCCCCTCCCCCTCCTCTCTACCTTCTCCCCTCCCCTTCCCTCCCCTCTCCTCTCCCCTACCTCTTCTCTCTCCCCTCCTCTCCTTCCTCTACCCTCCCCTCCACCCTCCCCTCCCCTCCCCTCCCCACTCCCCCTCCTCTCCCCCTTCTCCCTCCTCTCCCCCTCCCTCCCCCTTCTCCCTCCCCCTCCCCTTCCCTCCCCCTCCTTTCCATCCTCTCCCCTCCCCTCCCCTCCCCTTTCCCCTCCCCTCCTCTCCCCTCCTCTCTTGTCCTCTTCTTTCTCTTTCTTTCTGTGCTAGGGTCCAAACGAAAGACCTCCGACAGGTCAGCCAGATGCTCTACCACTGAGCTATGTCCTCAGTCTAAACGTGTTTCTCTTTCTTCTACTGCTCCTTGCCTGGGCAGTTTTCATTACCATAAACATGCAAACTTGCACTTGGCCTTGATTCGTTGTTTCCTGTTAGAATCGGTGCCATGTTCTGATTTATGTTAGTACATGCCACAGTTAGGGTTTCTATTGCTGTGATAAGCACCATGACCAAAGGCAACTTGGGGAGGGAAGGGTTTATTCCATCTAGCTTACAACTCTCAGATCACACTCCATCATGGAAGGAAGTCAGGGCAGAAACTCAAGGCAGGAACCTGGAGGCAGGAGCCGCTGCAGAGGGAGGGGGAAGGGTAGGTTACTGCTTTGC
The DNA here is from genome assembly GCF_004664715.2 of Peromyscus leucopus. NCBI lineage: Eukaryota > Metazoa > Chordata > Mammalia > Rodentia > Cricetidae > Peromyscus > Peromyscus leucopus. The sequence continues at coordinate 66,244,608 of NC_051070.1, forward strand.
TCTCCCTCACCCTTCGGCTTGCTCTGTCTTATTTCTTATAGCACCGGGGACCACCAGCACTAGGGTGGCACTGCCCACAATAGGTTGGGCCCTCCTGTATCAATCACGAATTAAGAAAATGTGCTATAGACTTGCCTACAGGAAGCATTTCCTCAATCAAAAGTCCCTCTTCCCAAATGATTGTAGCTTGTGTTAGGTTGATATAAAACATCAAAATAAGCAAAAAACCCCAACTCTGTTATTCAATATATTTTCTGCGCCAGCTCAGCACCTACACTGCACTGTCTAGTGGGTAGAGCATTGTTTCAGGTTATGGTGCCCTAGGCTCAAATTCCAGTCTTACCACTTAGTTAGGAGCTATGCCGCCTTGGGCAAGTCAACACTTACGCCCACAGGGCCATCCTATAACACACAGAGCATTGGTTAGAAATAAGACTGAGATGAAGGAAAGGAGGCCCACACTGAGGGCAGCCCCACATCTGAGGGCAGCAATGTGGCCTGTGTGACTCGGGAAGCTGAGTCTAAGGAGCATGAGGGTGGCAATGTACAGAGAGTGAAGGGTGACCCCCAAAATGGCTCAGCCTGCCCAGGGACAGGACACTGTACCCAAGACTACTGAACTTTATGGGAGAGGCTTCCTGTGGCCTGAACAAAAGGACCTTTACCTCCATGTGGAGAACTTCCCTGCTACCTGATTACACATGTATCAGGCACAGGCCAGCGTCCAGAGATAAAGCTGGCCTCTTGGGAAAACTGGTTGAGATCACAAGAAATGGACGCCCTCCAACACCAAGTGAAGCTGGTGCATGTACCCGAGGCTTGCACATGCTCCCTCTGAGTGGAACTCCTATGGGATGGGGACACTTGAATTCACCTGTTCAGAACCTCCAAGGCCCAGCCTTCCCATGTTCACATCCTGACCTCATCTTCCCCTCCTTTGATGTATAGTTGGCAGACATTTTCCCATCTGTAATAGAGGAATGCAATGCCCTCTGGGAGCTTTATCACAACCTGAGCTGTATACAGCACTTTCGTGGAGCCTTGAGCTTGCTGAGAGCCCCCGACACTGTCCTGTGCATCTGCCTCCTGCCACACATGAACCCAAGCCACACAGAGTGAAGAGGAGCCTCAGTCTCTGGGGCTGGAGCTACAGCAGGAGCCCCATGTCCAGCTCCTTCCCTCCTTTGCAGCTGGTTTTTCTTGGGAATCACAGCAATGGAAAGCTGGCCAGCAAGCCCTCCAAAGCAGAGACCTCTAGTTTTACTTCAAGACAAATTCAGAGGCAATGTGTAAGTGATGACACTACATAGAGCAATGTACTTTATTAATTAGATTGTTATATTAAATATGATACATATAGAAAGTTAATAATATTACACAAATTGCATATTACTTGGCTAGTTAGCTTCAGTTCTTGACTGCTAAATAGATTTTTGTCTCAAAAAAGTTTTATAATTTGTGTGTGTGTATATATGTGTGTGTATGTGTATTTGTGTGTGAGAGCATACATGGGGGGATATGTGTGTGTGTGTGGGGGGGGGTGTATGGGGAGGGGCACGTTTGTATGGAGGCCAGACATCTACCTCATGTATCGTTTCTCAGATGAATTTTGGCAAGTGAGGTAGACTGCTAGCCAGTGGGCCTTAGGAATCTGCCTCTCTGCCTCCCCAGGACTGGATTTCAAGTGCATACCACTAGGCCTGGCCTTTCCACACAGGTTCTGGGATCACACTCAGGTCCTCATGCTTGTTTGTGTACAGGCACTTTACTGAGCTAGCTCTCCAGCCCCCACGATTCATTTATTTTTATTTTATATGTATAAACGTTTTGCCCGAATGTGTGTCTATGCAGCGTGTGTGTGTGCCTGCTGCCCCGGAAGTCAGAAAAGAGCATTGGATCCCCTGGAACTAGAATTAGAGGTGGTTGTGAGCCAATATGTGGGTGTTGAGAATTGAACCCAGGTCCTCTGGAAGAGCAGCCAGTTCTCTTGAATGCTGGGCTGTCACTCCATGCCCATAAAAGCTTATAAAGGGTAAGTACATCTATTGTTCTACAAATACTTTTATTTATTTTTCTGTTTTTGTTTTGCACTGGGAATTGAACCCAGGGCCTCATGCACGCTAGGCAAGACCTCTACCACCAAGCTAAGTACATGTGTAATCAGGCAGCAGGGAAGCCATCCACATGGAGGTAAAGTCCTTTTATTCAGGCCATAGGAAGCCTCTTCCATAAAGTTCAGTAGTCTTGGGTACAGTGTCCTGTCCCTAGGCAGGCTGAGCCATTTTGGGGTCACCCTTCACTCTCTGAACATTGCCACCCTCATGCTCCTTAGGCTCAGGTTCCTGAGTCACACAGGCCACATTGCTGCCCTCAGCATGGGCCTCCTTTCCTTCATCTCAGCCTTATTTCTAAACAATGCTCTGTGTGTTATAGGAAGGCCCTGCGGGCATAGGTGTTTGTTTGCCCGAGGTTGCACAGCTAAATACCTAGCTCTAATTTTTATTTTTGCCATACAGGGGGTAAGTACAACAATGTAAGCACGTATAGCAGGTGTGCCAATCAAATTAAGACCGTTAGCATTTCTATCACCTCCAATATTTATCACTTCTGTGTGTTGAAAAACTAATGATTTTGCCTTCCTTAGGGTTGCTGTTGCTGTGACAGAACACCATAACCAAAAGCAGCTTGGGGAAGAAACGACTTACTCGACTTACATATGCTGAGTCACACTCCATTGAAGAAAGTCAACACAGAAACTCAAACTGGATGGAAGCCTGGAAGCAGGAGCTGATGCAGAGGCCATGGAGGGGTGCTACTTACTGGCTTGCTCCTCATAGCTTGCTTAGCCTGCTTTCTACCAGCCCATGGATGACATCACCCATAATGGGCTGGGCCCTCCCTCATCAATCACCAATTAAGAAAATGTCCCATGTGCTTACATAAAGCCAGATCTTATGAGTACATTTTCTTAATTGAAGTTCCCTCCTCTCAAATGACTTTAGCTTGTGTCAATTTAACATAATACTAGCCAGCACAGTGTATAGTAGCCAGTATCCTGTACACCGTGATCACTCTAACGTGCTATAGAACACTCAATTCACTCCACCTGTCTTCCTGTGTTTTGGTTTTGCTATCTTCTCTTGAGAGCACCTCTTAAATACTACTAATGAGATAAAGGTTAGATGAGAAGACACCGTCTGCATATCTGTACTTCTTGGGGGGTGGAGTATGATTGACCCAAGGTAGACTGTCTCCCAGCTCTTCTAGGAGCTTTCACGGGTATTCACTCATTTCCACAGTTTTCAGTTTTGTGATCATTTGTATGCTAGGACACCCAGCTGCTTGGTTTTTTGTTTTGCTTCTGATTGAAAAGTTTGTTTGTCGACCGTGGTAACTAAGCCATTTGCTGTTTTAGAAAATGAGGCTGTAAAAGGAAGCTCTCCAACCACTGGTGCTGATGAGCCTGCATTACCAAACCCACTGGAATCCTAAAGAATGGGGAGTCAGCAGAATATGAATTATTATTGACAGTGCTGTTCCTGCTCTTCAGGAAGTGGTGCCTAGTCTTTGCTGTTTTGTTTTGCTTTGCTTTCAGGTTCCTGAGACCACACTGCTTCAAGCCATCTAGAACTACCCCGGCTGGTAATAACATCTGGAGTCGGGACCAGAGGTGCTAAAAGTTGACCTTTCCTCATTTTAATGCTCAGGTCTTCTCAGGAAGCAACTGGTGCCTGTCGTCCATAGCATAGACGTATGTGAAAACACATTGTCAAATACACTTACGACTTTACCCTTGGCTATGCGTTCTATGTTCAAATGAATTTCCTGCCTTAGGAAACTCTGGGAGCTCTGGAAGAGACTCCACATGGTCTCCTTATTCCTTGTAATCCTTCACTTCATGTAACTGTTCTTGGTACATGTTCCAATATGATCCCCACCAAGAGGCAGATCCCCTGATCCTGGTAACAGGAAGTGAGGTTTTGGGTCTTTTATTTAAATTTGGTGTTTTCTGCTTATACATTTTTCACAAATGAGGAGCATCTATATGTCTTTGCTGTCCTGAGGACTGAACCTAGAGCCTCATACATGCTAGGCAAGCAACATCCCCAGCCCTCCACCTCTATGTGCCTTTAACATTCTTGACTTGCTGTCTTGTTGAGGACACAAAATCTTCCCTAGAAACAATGTCATCAACACAGACTAAAGTCAAAGGTCTAGTTGTCAGCAGCAAAATCCCTCCCACAAAACCTGCTGCTCCACAGACATCTCATTGGTGTCTTTGATGATACAGACAAAAGACATCAACAGCTCCAAGACAGGACATGAACTGAGGGTATCCCCCGAACTATTGACAGTGCTTTGTGATTAATAAAGGCCATTGGTACAAGAGCTTTATTCTAATGGATTTCTCATTTAGTGAATTAACTATTGTTTAGAAAGCCTTCATATCCAGAGGGAAAAGGAAAGATAACGGAAATGCTGAAATCAGTGAACACCTGCTTGTGGAATGGGCCAGATCAAGGACCATTTTGATTAAAATCTGATAGGATTTTCAGCTCACAACGTAGATACTACTTTCTAGAAATTTCTCCCTGAGCCCACAGGACACTGTTAAACGCCCTTCCTTCTGGAGTCCTGGCAGCTATCCGTAACCTCCAGTTCCATGGCCTGTGGAGACACTGCATGCTGGTTTCCATCACTTCAAGTCCAGATGGTTCTTCAGGGAAGAGCTAGGTGTTTCCTGTTAAATGCTGAAAACATTGAGAATTGATCAGAGGTGACACCAATATGTTTGCTGAATAAATGAATTTTACAATGATTTTCATTTAAAAAAAGCCTAGAAGAGTCAGGAGGCAGCCAGGTGACCCATAAAGTTACATGGTGAATAACTTCTATTCACCATGAATAGAAAAGAGTAGCCAGAAAGGAGGGTCTCAAGAGGTGTATTGAACCCTGGAAGGGCCAGGATTCCAACACCCAGAAGCTTCAGGTGGCAATATCCTCTTCTTTAAATCAAGGGCTTCGATTAAGGCAGAATTAGGTTTGAAAGGCAGGGGAAGCTTTTTCCCAAACAGAAACCAAAGGGTATTGGGTCTGTGGCACTGCTGGTCATATGAGGATACCCCCAGGTGTACCCTGAGTCAAATTCACTGTACAGTTCTGTTGCAAATCCTATTCAGCTTCAGGTCAAAATCTGGAAATGATTTTGTCTCTGGCCGCCCTCCTGGGAGTAGGAAGGACCTGAGCAGAGGGCCAAAGCCCAGTGTAGAGATATTTGGGACCAGATTATTTAAGTCACTTGACACACCCTGAAACCAACCTAGGAGAAGCCAGGCATAGGGAGCTCCAGCCCTCCTAAATTGCTTTGATTCAAACACCACCAAGCAGAGTCACTGAGTCGCAGGGCAGATGGACGAACAGAGGGCATGTTAGTCTAGTCTTTGCTGCTATAACAGAATGCCACAGGCTAGATGGCTTATAAAGAATAGGGGTCCAAAACAATGATTCTGGAAACCGTAGAGCCCAAAAGCATGGTGTGGGCATTCGGTGATGGCCTCTCACCTGCCTCACAAGGTGGCAGATGCCTTCCATAGTCAGACAGTGCAAATGTGCTAGGTTGATCTCTTCCTCTTCTTATAAAGCAATTAGTGCCATTGTGGAGGCCCCACGATGACCTCATCTAATCCCAATCTCCTCCCACAAGTCTCCACCTCCAAATAACATCAGTGTAGAAACCGGAGCGTTTAGTTTCCAATGTGAGCATTTGAGAGATGCATCCCACTAACAATATAGCATCACTGAAGGGTTCATTACCATGGAGGTTCTCATCCCTAAGACTTAAGCTGTTACTGAATTAAACCTCTGAGTTTACAGTCAGACCCACAACTTCATAGTGGGTATTGAAAGCAAGCACCCGTACACAGCAGTTCTCCGGGGCTCCAGAGCGGTGTGGTGCTGTTACCGGGGAACTAGCGGCCGCCTGGGCGGCTCTACTGGCTGAGTGCTAACTGTGTTGGGAGAACCAGCAGAACTACTGGGGATGGAGCCAGCACCTGTCCCCACATGCGCTGGGGTTGGCGACTCTTCTACCAGCTTCACCCCACAGCCACAAGGCCTCTCTCACATTTGGAGAAAATCGCTTTTCTTTGGGACTGAAGGTGTGCGCCGCCTTGCCCAGCTTCTGAGGCACTTCCTCAGGGCCTGGCCGTGCTTTCTATTACAACATTGGAAGTGCACTCGCTTTGCTTGGGGATACAATGAAGACTTTTTGTTTTCTTTGCTTTGATCGTCCATTTTTCTAGGGAAGTGAGCACCAAGCAAAATACGAATGGATGTAGGACGTTTCTGCTGAACTCAGCAATGTCTTTAAAGTAAATAGAACACTAGAAACAGAAGATCCCCAGGATCACACACCGTGCCTGCTCTGCACAGGGGGTTGATCCCGGATGCTGCCAAGTCCTGGAGTGCACCCCTCCTGTGAAAACATGTGGGCCACGCACAGCCAGCCCCACCCCCGGCCAGCCCCACCCCCAGCCAGCCTTCTTTCTTCTGACCTCTGATATGAGAAGCGTTTTAAAAAGCAGCTTCACAGAAACAGATTTTACGTCCCACATAATTTGCCTGTTTCAAGCGATTTGGGGGAATGCTCCTTTGTTAACCTTTTCAAGCTATGGAAAGTGTACACAAGGGTACATTTTGTTGTTGTAAACACTGTGGGGTGTTCCGTTCCGTGCGTGGCGCTGGGCCCGCCCACAGTCTTGCACCATTGTCTGTTCCCACACTGCCCCATCACCCACACCGGACTCAGCACCCACAAAACACTAGTTGCCACCACCCCCCACCTCCCCCCCCCAGTCCTCGGGGAGAACTTACCACTCTTCTGCCTGTCGATAAGCTGGTCTATACTAGGTGTCTTGTACAAGAGAATCATTTGGTGTTTGTCCTTTGGGGTGTGGGCTGCTTCACTAGCATGTTTTTCTAAGGTCCATTCATGCCGAAGCTTGTGCCTGAATGTCTTTCCGTATTACACCTGGGTAATATTCCACTGTAGAGAAACTGTCTGCTTACGTGACATTTTAGACACCAACTATGTGTGGACAGACCACACGGAGCAATTCTCCAGCAACTGGAGGTCCTACAATTTAATTCAGTTACGACACTAACCACCCCAAGTTAGTGCAAACTTCATGCATTAAAGTCTCAAAGATTGTCTCTACACAGGATCCCAAGTCAAACTTGGGCTCAGACATATCTAAGGTTCCTACGATGGCCCCTCCTCGGTAATTTGCTAGAACAGCAAAGAAAACACTTTGCTTGTGTCTGTCAGTTTATTATGAAGAATAGTATGTGAAGGATACAACTCAGAAATGGTGGAATGGAAGAGACTTAATGAGAAATCCATGTGGGAAGGGGAGGGCTATGTCAGCCCCGTGCCCTCTGGAAGTATGCCCCTCTCCTCGTGTGTCTATGTGCCTGCTGACCTGGAAGCTCTCTGACCCCATCCTCTCGAGTTTTAAGAGGGCTTTCCCTATGAAGGGGTTTGCTTCCATCATTGGCTTGTGGTGGTCAGCTTAACCCCCTCTTTCCTACCCACAGGAGGTGTGTGGGCCTCCGATCTGCAATGGCTTGGTTGGTTCCTTTGCCAACCAGCCTCCATCTTGACACTATCCAGGAGCCCCGGGCATCTCCTTAGCTTGCAAAGTGATCCTTATTGCTTTGAAGTCTTCTCGGAGTTTAGAGGGTTGTGTACCAGGAAATGGACACAGACCAGAGACTAAATCTTTCCTGTTTCAGAGCACATGCTCTCTCTCTCTCTCTCTCTCTCTCTCTCTCTCTCTCTCTCTCTCTCTCTCTCTCTCTCTCTGTCTCTCTCTCTCTCTCTCTCTGTCTCTCTCTCTGTCTCTCTCTGTCTCTCTGTCTCTCTCTCTCTCTCTCTCTCTCTCTCTCTCTCTCTCACACACACACACACACACACACACACACTTCATCTTTTGGTGATAGCATATAACATATAACCATAATACTCAACTGCATACAACCGTACTATTCAACTATACGTATCTGTTATAACTCTTCTGGGCCTGTTTCTAGACGTGGAAGTGCTCGGTTACAAGGCAATTCTACATTTTACTTCTGAGGAATCTCCAAACTGTTTGTCCCAGTGAATGCACACTTTACATCCCTCTCTGCAACGTATGAGAGCTCCAGTTCTCCTAATTCTTCTTTTCTTGTCTTTATTTTTTCATCTTCTTTCTTTCCTTGTTTTTTTTTAATGAACTATAGCCAGTCTATGAGATAATACCTCAGTGTTGTTTTGATTTGCATTGCCCAGGACTGGGCTATTTTGCATGTCTTCTTTGGAGCAGTGCCTATTCAGCCCATTGCTCACTCTTTGGTTGGGTTGCTGGTCTGTCTATCTGCTGTTGAGTTGTAGTGATTCTTTATGTCTCCTCATCAGGCATGTGATTTCCAGGATTTTCTACCACTCTTCAAATGGACTGCTATAGTCCAGGTATGAAATGAGGTCATGTGTTGAATGCTCGGTCCCCAGGTAGTAGCACTAATTTGAGAGATTATAGGGACATGGGTGGTGGGAGGGGGGTGCTACAGAAAATAGATTTCAGGGGCCACACCTTTGAAGGTGACACCAGTCCCAGAATCCCCTTCCCTTCCAGTTTCTTGGCCACCATGAAGTGAATAGCTTCCTCCATGCATTGCCACCATAGTGGTGTTCTGCCCAAGCCTGAACTGAATCCTCTGAAACCATTAGCAAAACCAGTGTTTTCTCCTAAACTTTCTGCTGGGTGTTTTGATGCACAGTGTCTTGGATTGTTTTAGCCTTTATGGTCCTTCTATGAGTGGTGGCTCATCTTCTTTGTCAACTTGACTAGATTTAGAGTCACCAGGAGACCAAACTCTGGCTGGGCCTGGGAGAGTATTTCCAGAGAGTTTTACCTGAGAAAGCGGGACCTACCCTGAATGTGAGTGACTCTATCCTGTGGGCTGGATTCGGAGACTGAATTTTAAAGAGGAGAAAGGCGGATGAGCATCAGCAGCCATCTTTCTCTGCTTCCAGGCCATGAAAGTGACGCTCACACACCTGCCTGGTGGTTCTGCCCTATGCTCCTCCGTCGTGTTGAGCCTCACACTCAAACTGAGAGCAAGGACATACCCTCCCTTCCTTAACTTGACTTTTCATCAGGCATTTTCTCACAGCAGCAAGAATAACTCATACGAATTGTTGGTTCACTGAACTCCTAGTACACAGCTGGTCTTCACAGAGTAACTGCCGCAGGGAGAGGTTTCTAATGAGTTTCACGACCTCCTCCATGCATAAGAAGTCTTTGGAAAACACCTAGCATTTTTACCAGCCTGTCTGCTATCTGCATGGGGATTCTAGTTTTGTTCTTGCAACAAAGCCCCTACCCTGATGATAATGTTCCTTCCAACAGAATATAAGAGGCTTTCTAAACTTTTCTCTAGTTTTCTCAGTCTTTACCCTACTGGAGTCCTAAGCTGGTCAACTTTCTCTCCCTGCAGCAGATCACCTTATAAAGAAGAAAGGTTTAGTGTTGAGTCGTGGTTTCAGAACATTGTGGCGGGTTTTGTTGAGTGACAGAGTAACTGTTTAATTCATGGTGGACCAGATGCAAAAGGAGGCAATGGAGGGGCTGAGATTCTAATGTCCCCTTCAATAGCATGTCCTCAGGGACTTACTTCCCTCTTACTTGGCTCCAACTCTTAAAGGTTTCACCACCTCTCTCTAGGCTGGGAAGCAAACATTCTATGCACGGGTCTTTTCAGGACAGCCAAGATCCAAACTACAGTCATTTCAATCCAGGGGACTCTGCAAAATGGAGACTTTTTTTGAAGTGTTCAAATGATAATTTAAAAGAAGAAAATCATTTTAGTCACATCTCTCCTCTCAATCCCTTCTCTTGTACTCTGCATCTCAACGCTTGCTCCATCTTGCCCTGGCGTTTGTTTTCAGCTTTAATCTTTATACGACATTTAGTTTAGTTGCTTTTTTTCCCCTTTCTTTCCTAATTTTCCACCCTCCCCAAAGAGTTCATTAAACTTATAAAGGTGAGATAGCTTAAAATATACACTTTCTTAGCTGCAAAACTTGGAAGATAAGTCATTTGTAGGTGGTGGCTTCCAGCAAAAACAAAAGAAGCTTGTAAACCACACTTCAATTCTGTTGACCTAGTTGAGAATAAAGAGAAGTATTTAGTGTTAAGTAGGGCTGCAATCCGGAAAAGCACAGGCTTGGGCCAACTTGAAGTGTGTCGAGGTCTTTCAAATCGGCAGTTGGATTTGAGGCTTTAAACTAAAAGGGGGCTGGACATTGCTTTAGCTTTTAGTCGGGGATTCCTATTGGTTCTGGCAGACGTGGAACTGTTTTGTAACAAAGGGATTAGACAGAATGCAGGCAGGACCCATGAGTCAGGACAGATGATAGAAAAGAGGTTGTTTTTTTCTAGTTTCAACTTTGTCATGGTGGTTTTTGTTTGTTTTTGTTTTGTGGTGCGTAGTTGTAAAAGAATGTAACTGATAGCAAAAGTGTAAAACTCTAAGGGAAGTGTCACGGCTTCACAATGGATCTTCTACAGGAGTTGACTGAGATATGCAGAGTTTAGGCCGGGGCAAATGTTTGCGCACTTCCTTAATCTACCTGTGTGATGTTTTAGTTTGTGAGTTCATTAGAATAAGATGATTTTACTTTTCTTAAAGTGAAAATAATGTTTTAAAATTTTTCAGTGATTGGAAGCTGGGTGTGATGGCTCACGCCTGTAACCTCAGCACTTTTGATTTGAGGGGCTGAGAGGCAGGAGAATTGCCAAAAGTTTGATGCCAGCTTTGAGTTACATATTGAGTTCTAGGCCAGCCTTTGCTACAGTATGAGACCTTGTCTCAACAAACAAACAAGAGAATAGAAAAGAAAGAGATTGGATGCTGTAGTTTGGAAGAAGGGATCCATTAGTCCATGATATAGGAGGCCAGCAGGGACCAGCGTTGCCTCAAGGGCTACCCATCCCAGCTGGGCATATCTGTAGCTCAGGTCAAAGTCTGGCTACAGATGTGTCTGAGATCTGTGCAGCTCCATTAAAAGCCCTCCAGCCAGCTCAGATTTTTTTTTTTCCTTGACAATTCACACTGGGAAAAACTTCAACAGACTCCCTTAGAAAACTAGTATTATTACAATAAGTTACATCCTTAAGTGTATCCCAGGTATTTTCACAGCATGCAGGAAAAAACAAAGCTGACATCTGTACCTAACCATAGGCTGTAAGTCCTTGGGATGGTCTGCCTTTTGGGGTCGTGTAGCCGCCTGGCCTAGCGGTCAGCATGAAGCCTTCAATGTAGACGTATTTGATCTTGTCACCTGTACTGCCTGTTGCTACAGCCGTTAAGCTGGAGCAGGCCTCTGACTAGTCTTGCTGTTTGAAATCAGATTGACTTCATCCTGAAGTCAGCAGTTGGGGGTAAGGGTGAGGGAGGAATAATTACTGCTCTTTCTAGACCTTTTGCCTCCTGGGGATGGCATGGAGCTGGTTCTGTGACAGGTGACCCCCCCTCCCAGCTCCCTGGGAGACAGGAAAAACTGCCCAGCCTTTTCAAGACTCCCACGTCATGCCTCTCAGTTAGGGTACTTACTTAACACGGAAGGACAGCTTGAAACCTTACCACTGGCTTCCTGACTTCTGGGGAAAATCTGAGAAAGACAACAGCAGAGCGGGAAAACCTAGTGTTCTAAGCCTGGCAATCTTAGCCCGGAACCTCATGCTAACATAGCCTTCTGTGTTCTTTTTTAGCATTTCAGACCATAACTAATAGGAAGAAAAACTTTGTGACCCTTGTGCACACACACCCACGTACACATGCACACATGCATGCATACCTGCACGTATGCATGCAACTGCATGCACACACGTGTGTATATGCACATGTGCATGCAACTGCACATATTCATCTGAAATAAGTTTACAAGACAGAACTTCCCTTGAACCATATCACACACTCTCTGTGATTCACAGAATTGGCTTTAAAGCCCACCCTAGATGTAAGTGGCTTGAAAAATAACTAGGCGACCTCACTGAGGCCAGGCACACATGACCTTCTCCCTGCTTGACTCTATTTTGGGTATCTTTGGAAAGTCACTTGACTCCGTAGACCTGCCCATCATTTCTGAGAGGTGACAGCCAGAACTCAAGGTCTGCCCACACAAGCCGAATGAGGTTTGAATCCCAAATCTCTTGAGCTTGGGATTCAAAGACATTGTAAAACAGAAGCAGCCACAGGCAGACCCGAGTGAAGACAGGGGTGTCTCCCTGTGTGTGGTGGCTTAGAGGATGTAGGACACCTGGTTTGAACTATTCATTGCCCTTTCATTCCTACAAGTTGTATGTGATTTAGAGAGAACTTACACAGACTATTTTGGCATTAAATACTTCCATTTCAAAAGAACGTGTACAGCGGGGCTTTCCAGGACCTTGAACCTGGTTCAGTTCTGCAAAGGCTTGACTCAACTACTAGATAAACAGCCACACAGAAGACACTTTGTGAAGACCCTGGACTTCCACCACTTGGCCTTTGAAGCCCTGGTCTCATTAGGAAGTTAACACTATGCAGTTAGGAAACTGGCTTAGAAACATAAACATTCTTCAACCTATGTGTAATACATCCACCATGAAAATGCCTCAAAATGCTTGTGTTGCTATGGAGAATGAAGTTATCCTCTACAAGGTACCAAGTCTCCTCCATGCACTGACCACGATTCTCACAGCACTGGATGAACATGGCCATGATCTATCAGCCCGCACAGTAGAAATCTTCTCACTAACTACACATAACCAGCCTCTAGCCCTCACTGTAACAGCTCAAGGATATCCATAAACACCTGTTAGAGGAACCGTGTGTGGTGAGGGTAAGGATGCTAGCATTCAACCCTAATTGTAGAAACCATGTGCCCTTGTTTGATGTGTGAATCCCCATCACTCTACACCTTATCCCTGTCTTTGTGTTTCTTTGGATTCAACTTACTCCCCCATATTAGTGAGTGGATTCATCTCTGACATAAAAAAAAGTCAAAGATATGCTTACTTCCAAGCCAAGAGCAGAAGCATCTGTATGGCTTCTGTTATCCATCACTCCAATGTGTTTCATTTTACAAAGTTAAACAAATTCCCTACCAGTTTCTACATTAAAAATTCAAAGTAGGCCAGGCATGGTAGCACACACCTTTAATCTTGGCACTCGGGAGGAAGAGGCAGGAGGTTCTCTGTGAGTTTGAGGACAACTTGGTCTACATAGTGAGTTGCAGGACATCTAGTGCTACATAGTGAGTGAGACCTATTTCAAAACAAAACAAACAAACAAACAAACAAAAAAACAACCAACCAACCAACAAAAAAAAAAAATCAGACTGCTTCAGAAGTATTTAGGAACCTAGAACTAAATAAGAATAATTTAAATAAGATTGCAACCTCCAGACTGGAGTTTAGAGTAAGGTATAGAATATTATCTATCTATCTATCTATCTATCTATCTATCTATCTATCTATCTATCTATCTATCACCATTTATCTATAGACATAGAAATGACAGACCATATATAGATATAGATGATGTTGATGATATAGACACAGATATACAGAAACAGAAAGTTTTACTTTAAGGAATGGGTCCACATGATATGAGGGGCAGAGAGGGGCTATCTTCAGAAGGTAGGTTAGCCAGCAAAGACCCAAAGAGCCATTGTTGAATCTCCGCTTTGAAAGCTGCATTGTGCAGAATTTTCTCTCTTTCAGGGAAGCTGTGGTACTTTGAATGAGAATGGCCTTATAGGAGCCTATCTTTAAATACTTGGTCCTCAGTTGGTGGAACATTTGGGGAAGGATTTAGGAGTTATGGTCTTGTTGGAGGAGGTATGTCACTGATGGGAGGGCTTTGAGATTTCAAAAGCCCATGTTATTCCCAGTGTGTCTCTGTGCCTCATGGTTGTGTCTCATGATGTGCAAGAGAAAGAGGGTCTGGAATTGGATGGTGGAGAGGTGGGGAAGATCTGAGAGGAGTTGTGGGAGAAGAAACCAAGAATATGTTATATGAAAAAATATATTTCAATTCAAATTTTTTTAATTAAAAAAGTAAGATCCCAGTTTCTGCTCCAGCACTACGCCTGCCTGCCTGCTGCCATGATCCTACCATGCTGGCCATAGACTCTAACTCTCTGAAACCCTACACCTCAAATAAACACCTTACACATTGCCTTGGTCATGGTGCCTTATTGGGGCAATAGAAAAGTAACCAAGACAGAAAGAAGTGCAATCTTTTCTTTCTATCCAGGCTTTCAATGGATGACACCCACCCATAGTGGGAACAGCAATCTTCTGAACTCAAGCTTCATCAACTTAAATGTTAATCTTACCTGGATGTCCTGCTATAGTCTGGATCTGGAATGACTTCCACAGGCTGTGTATTGAAGGCTTGGTCACCAGCCTATGGTGCTACTAGGAGATGGTGGAACCTGTGGGAAGTGAAGCCTCCTGGAAGTAAGGTAGGTCACTGGAGCAGGGACAGACCCTAAAAGGATACTGGGAGCTGGTCCCTTCCTGTCTGTCACTTTGCTTTGCAGCCAGCATCAAGTGAGCAGCCTCATCTACCACAAGCTCCCACCATGAGGTACTATGCCTCCACAGGGCCAAACGACCCTGTGGTCGATCTGAGCTTAGAGGGAACCCACTGAGATTTCCAGGTCTTTTGTCTTGGAACAAGGGATCAGACCAAGGATACACAAATAGTGATAGAAATGGGGATAATTCGCTAAATATGAGAATAATATCCCCAAGAATGGAAGTGGGCTAGAGAGCCTAAGCCCTAAAAGTCTTACCCTCCCTCAACATCATGACCATTTCTAGGTTGCTTAAATAGCAGCCACTTTTCTCCAAACTTGGAGAAGTGGGGCATTCTCATGCATGTGGTAATATTTTGAGCTCTAACAAATAAAGCTTGCCTGAAGATCAGAGGGTAGAGCTAACCATTAGTTAACCATGGAGGTCTGGAGGTCTGTACAGACAGACAGGAAGTGATATGGCTGGGCAAAGAGAGGAATATAAGGCAGGGGGAGAGACAGGAACTCGCCCTTTTTTAGTCTGAGGAGTCGTGGAGGTTAAAGGTGACTTTGGCTGTTCCTTTACTTCTCTGATCTTTCAGTATTTACCCTGATATCTGACTCTGTGCTATTTTCTGTTTTGTTTGTTTGTTTGTTTTTTGAGAGGGTTTCTCTGTGTAGTTTTGGTACCTGTCCTGGATCTCACTCTGTAGACCAGGCTCGCTTTGGACTCACAGAGATCCTCCCGGCTCTGCCTCCTGAGTGCTGGGATTAAAGGTGTGCACCACTGCTGCCTGGCTGGGTTTTTATTATTAAGACTAATTAGAATCATGTTACACATACATTATATATATATATATGTGTGTATATATATATATATATGTGTGTGTGTGTTATCTATACATATATAATTACATATATTATGTAGCCTTGGTGGAGGGAGATTTCTAGTTCTTCTACTAACTGGCTTCTTTCATACATTAATCTTGGTATCTCTTTCTCCACCCTTATTTTCCTGCTACACCAAGTCCACATTAATCATTGTGAGTAACCTCTTTCTATCTTCATCTCCATCTCAGATGCTGTCACCATCCACCCAGTTGCTCAAGACAACCTGAATCATACTTCTATTATCTGCACATCTGATTGGTTATCAGGCTTTGTTCTGGTGGTATCGAAATATTTTTCCACATCCTTCTCCACTACCCTCTCCTATACCTCACCATCTCTTCTGGAATGTTCTTAAAGCCTACAGAGTGGCCTCCATGCCTCCAGGCTCCACCTACCTTCCTCCATCCTTAGCACTCCTCCAAAGGGCTTTCCTTATAGATCTGTTAGCTGTCTTCACCCAGAATTCTTCAACAGTTCCTTCCCTGTGGCTGGCAGGAAACACTGTGTCCTTCCTGAAGTGACTCTGTCAAAATAGCCTCACGAAAGAGTGAGGCGTTCCACCTATACAAGTTTCTAAGAGATTTCTGGTTTGTCCACAGCCAGGATAGAGTTAGCCATGTTCAGGTTGTTAAAAATGTTTTTAACATATGGAATGCAAACAGGTAACTGTAGGTATAATCTCACTTCTGATGGCCAGGGTCCCCGCCATAGATCCTGATTCCTGGGCTATGTTGGAACAGGAGGAGGGCCTGAGTCTCCTAAGAGATGCCAATGGGAATCCCTAGTCACAAGCTGAGGAATCCTCCAGGCCCTTTACAGCTTTGACCAAGTCCTAGCCCTATGGCTGACGAATTGGCTCCCTGTGCCATGTCTTTTATCATAGCCTGCTAAAGTCTACCCACACCTAGTATACTTCTGCTCCTCTACCCAGTGTACTCTATGGGCCTCATGGAGACTGAAGCAGTGATTGCGGAGCCTGCATGGGTCTGTGCTAGGCCCTCTGCATGTATGTTATCGCTGTTAGCTTGATGTTTTTGTGGGACTCCTAACAGTGGGCACAGGGGCTGTCTCTGACTCTTTCGCCTGCTCTTGGGACCCTTTTTCAACCCTGATATGAGGGTTTGTGCCTAGTCTTACTGTAGTTTGTTAAGCTGTGTTCAGTCGATGTCCCTGGGAGACCTGCTCTTTTCTGAAGGGAAACAGAGCAGGAGTGGATCTGGAGGAGAGGGGAGGTGGTGGTTTGCAGGGTAGTGGGTGGAGTGGCTGGGAAGAGTGGAAGGAAGGGAAACTGCAGTCTGGATTATTGTATGAGAGAAGAATTAAAGAAAAGATAGCTGTGTTGGTTTATTTTAAAATTAACAGGTCTCTTATTTTATATATTGTTCAGTTCAGTTTGTCAGTATCTGGTAAGGATTTTTGCGTGGATGCCCATGAGGAATGTTGGTCTGTGTTTGCACGTGTGTGCATGGCTGTGGGGGCCAGAGCTGACACTGGGTATTTCCTCAGTCAGTCTCCACCTGGTCTTTGAGACAGGGTTGCTTACAGCACTCAGAGATGACTGATTTGGCCACATAGCCTGGCCAGCAAGCCCCTGAGGACCCTTCTGTCTCCCCTGCTCCCTTATCCAAGTGCCAACAGTACAGGGATGCGCTGCTGTGCTTTGTGTGGGGGCGCTGGGAAATCTGAACTCAGGCCCTCATGCACACATAGCAAGCCCTTTACCAACTCTGCCATCCCCTCGCCCTCTGTGTTTTTCTTCCTGCAGTGTTTTTTATCTGGCTTTGGTATCAGGATAATGCCAACATCATATAAAAAACAGAGTTTTTTCCCTTTCCTCTTTTATTTTCTAAGATTGGAAATACTTCTTTTCTATATTACGATATGTTTTATCCTTATAAATTGTATTTCCTTGCTAGACGTAAAGCCATTCAAATATCTCATGTCTCTGCTATGATTTTTGAGTTACAAGAAACAAAACAAGCAAATGACAATCACAAAAAAACCAGATCCTGCCTGGGCAGACTTGTGTAAAAAGGGCACAGGATACTAGCCATGTGCAAACAGAGCTGACGGTTGGGGTCTCGCTGGTCCATCTGTCTCCACATTGGCAGGTGTAGACCTTTATTATGAAGCCTTCACAGGGCTTGACTCTTTGGGGTCCTGAGCTAGAGTAACAGCCTCAGCCTGGGTTGACAGAGTCTGCAACGAACCCCCACTTCTGGGGTGGATGATGAAGGCAAAAGTTAACAGAGCTGTGGTTGGCTTCTTGGGCCTCTTGAGCTGGATCTCCATGATCTTCACAAGGGCCTGGATGGCCTGAGCCTCCAGTCACTGCCTTCACAGCATCTGCCCGTGTCTTCTCCAGAGCCCTCGCCTTGCTTTCGGCGAGATAGGGTGGACCCCCTTAAGAGAGTCCCTTTCCTGTGACCAGATGACATTTCTGTTCCATTTTCAGGGTAACAACCACTCTGGAATCAGGACCCCCTTAAGAGAGTCCCTTTCCTGTGACCAGAGTTTTTGATGACATTTCTGTTCCATTTTCAGGGTAACAACCACTCTGGAATCACCCAGGACTAGACAAGAAGGAGAAGGGCCTCAGTGCAACATGGGAAATGGGGTCACTGGCCATGAAGAGTTACCTTTTCAGCTACTCCCACATTTCATTTAAGCCCCTGCATCAACAGTGTTGACATAAAGTAACTTTGTAACACTGCAACATTACCTGATGCCTCAGCTGTATCATCATCCCCCCACCTCCCGGAGACAGGGTTTCTCTGTGTGGCTTTGGAGCCTTTCCTGGAACTCACTTTGTAGCCCAGGCTGGCCTTGAACTCACAGAGATCCACCTGCTCCCGAGTGCTGGGATTAAAGGCGTGCGCCACCAGCGCCCAGCTGCTTTAGCTGTATTTAGGGCCTTCAATAATTCTTCTTTTGTTCTTGTTACTCATAGTTTTTATTTTCTGTCTTTTATTGTAATCTATCTTGCTAAAGGTTTATTAATTCAAGCTCTCATTTCCAATCTAAGTACAGTTTTTTCTTACACATTCTCCTATGCCTGTTTTAATTATCACCTGGCTTGAAATATTTCATGCATTGTAACTTGCAAATACTTAGGAATATTTAGGAAAATTTCAGGTCATTATTGCTATTGGTTTCTAATTTAATTCCACTGTTGTCAGAGAACAAATTCTGTAAAAAACAAAATAACAAAAAAAACTTTCAAACTTTGAACTTACTCTATCATAAAACATGTATCCTGTCCTGGTGGATGCTCCATGTAAACTTGAAAAGATATTGGATATTATATTCCTTTGGTGATAATGTTCTTCATAAATGTCTATTCATTCTTGTTCTACCATTTACTGTGGTGTGTTTAAAACGTCTACCTACAATTGCTTATTTATTGTCACCCCTCCCCCCAATTCTGCCCACTTTCTTTCATGTTTTACAAAGCTCTAGTCTGAGGCATGTGCAGTAGGATCAATTTATTTTCTGATAAAATGCTACCTCCTCTATTGTTCTCCTTTTCTCAAAGTTCACTGTTTTACATCAAAATTGCCACACCAGGTGTCCACTTTCGTTTTTCTTTTTTAAGAAAAATCACATTTTTATTTTATTTTTGACATTTCACTAACAGAACTAAACTTTAATTCCATGTTTTTTACATGTTTGTATTTGGTGCTAAGTACATATTAGAATTGCTTTAACATGCAACCTTGGAGACAGTTTGATAGTCTCCATTGAATGAGTTAACAAGGAGTTAAACTACAAAATACTAGTTTAAGTGTGAGTTCTAAATGATGTCAAATACAATGTTAAACACCATGTTGTCTTTCTCTAATTTTCCAAGGTGGATTTCACTGTAAAAGCTTTTTTCATAACAGTTTATTTCAAGAAAGGAAGTGAAGAGTATTTATAAAAAACCATTTTTCTTTAAGTATAGGATACAGATAAATTATTAGACTTAACACAAAACTCCTACTTCCTATTTAAAGTTATGAACTGAGGGAGATTAACAAATGTCAGCTGCAGATCCCAGCATCTTAAACCTGTATACACCATTTGTTTTTGTCAGGAAGATTAGACCAACCTAAGGGTGACACACAGCACATTAGCACATTGACGTTCACGTTAGCCATTTGGTGATCAGGATGAGAATGGCCAAATGCTGCTCGTGACAGGAATTAAAACAATCAGTTCCCAGGGGACCAGAGCTAACAGAATTAACTATTCTACCACTTCCAGACCAATGTTGGACACAAGTGTAGACTTCTAGCATTCAAGACAAAACTGGTATGCTGAGCAGCTGAAGTCTACAGAACACAAAAACTCTGTTTGCCATGTAATGCTGAGGCCTAGACACAGCAAAGTGTGGTGATTAGTTATCAAAAAACAGTTTTGTGTAGAGGAGACCAGAGTAGTAGTTCAGGATGGCTTTGAACTCACAATCCTCCTGTGCTGACGTCTTTCTCTAGTGGGATTGCCAGTGTGCACTACTACACCCAGCTAGGGCGTGCATTTTAGTGCTACTAATCTTAGGCAAATTTATCTTTTCTTGAGCTAGGGTCTCATGTAGCCCAAACTGATCTGGAATTTGCTAGGTAGCCAAGGATGATATTGAATTTCTGATCCTTCTGTCCAAATTCAAGGGTTATAGGCACATATAGCACCATGCTCTGCCTACTTACTACATTTTTAAAAATAGTCAATTTAAGATAAGTTTTCCACTGATCATAGCTTGAAGATGATTACTAAAAGTGAATAATTCTTTCTGTTCTCTGTAGAATCACCTGCAAAAGAACCCCTGTTCTATCCAATGTCACTTGTAAGATACTGAATAATCCACTTTATTAGATTGGTCTAGTGATAAAACATTTTCTCATGTAACTATTTTAGGGGAATCTATTGCTTTTTCAAATTTCACCTCTGTGGCAAGTTGTTAAAACTTTTCTCAATCAGTTTCCTAGTATCAGATTCTTAAATGAGAAAGAACAAGAGGTAAACTCCATAAAATTTAGCTTCCTCCCTCCCTAGGAAAGCCAACATCTCTCCTCAAATGCAAAGGCATGCTCTCTTCTTAGAACATGGGCTAGCAAGTGTTTTGTGTGATTGTGTTTAGGACACAGAAGTGAGCATTCCAGGCTGTGTGAATTATTGGGTCTCTATTACAGCCACTCTGTTTCTGCCTCTGAAGTGGGAAGAGTATTTAGATGTATTCCTTCAAGACTTGAAGATGATATTTGTGGAAAGAATTTCTGCTTCTACTATAGACTGTATACATACGTGTAAAATACTGGAAGCAGTGTATTTTAAATCAATTATACTTCTGAATTCATTTTTCATATTCTATTGCTTGTATGGTTGACATTAATTGCTGGGGGTGGGTAGTGAGTGTATTTATTTCAAATGCTTTCATTCTGTTTTATCCTCATTAAGTTGTTAAAAAAGTTAAATTAGATACTCAGTTGTATGGATATCACTTATTAATTTTATTTCAAACCCTTGTTTTGTTTTTTTTTTGAGACAGGGTTTCTCTGTGTGGCTTTGGGGCCTTTCCTGGAACTCACTCTGTAGCCCAGGCTGGCCTCGAACTTACAGAGATCTGCCTGCCTCTGCCTCCCGAGTGCTGGGATTAAAGACGTGTGCCCCTGCCACCCAGCAAACTCTCAGTTCTTGATCTTATCTCCCAATGAAAAGCATGATTACAAGATTCTCAATAGAAAAATATTGATGCAAAGAGTTGGCTAAATTTAAAGAATTCATCAGAATATAGTGGCTTACTGCTAGATTCAGAGTCAGTCAGCCTTTGTATCCAACCAGACACCAGTGTCTCCAAGGTGATGACTCATGACGCTAGCTTAGTTCTGAAGCAGGGCTGGCCAACTGCCCTGCAGGCCAACTTTGGTAGACTGCACCTTCAATTTTATTATTTTTAAAGATTTTATTTCAAGTGTGTGTGTGTGTGTGTGTGTGTGTGTGTGTGTGTTTTGTGGGTGGGTTAATGTGAGTACAAGTACCTTCGGGAGAGGGTGCCAGGTCTGCTGGCAGAGCGGTGCCCACTCTTCATCACCAAGCCCTCTCTGCAGTCCACTAGCTGCTTCTCCCTTTGCCTCTCCACCAGGACGTGTTAAAGCATGTGTTTTCCTTTGTTTTTGTTTGTTTGGGTTTTTTTTGTTTGTTTTTCGAGACAGGGTTTCTCTGTAGTTTTGGAGCCTGTCCTGGACTAGCTCTGTAGACCAGGCTGGCCTCGAACTCACAGAGATCCACCTGCCTCTACCTCTCGAGTGCTGGGATTACAGGCATGTGCCACCGCCGCCTGGCACACCTGTTTTCTAGAGTCTATCCATTTGTATACTCCTGCTTACTTTTACATTGATGTGATGTTTTTGGATTTTATCTGTCATTTTGATATGTGATATATGGTTTGCTCTTCTACTTTAAGGTTTTATTCTTTGGTTCTTTCTTTCCTGCCTTATTTTAAGCCCAGATGATGCTTTTTATGATTCCATTATAGTCCCTCAATAATGCTTTTTTAGTAGCTATTGTAGTTTATAGTAGGCTTCTATTTAGAAGAAGTATTGCCCCATCTCACAAATAAGGAAGACCCTTGTGAGTGAACCCTGCCTCCACCCTTGGTGCTATTTCTCCTGTCTTTTCATTTATTTGCTTATTTTCATATATAAATATGCATTACGTTTTTACTTTTTCAGTCTTCAATTTCCCATCTACGTATTCCAACATCTGGATTATCTTGAAGCCTGTTTCTATTACCTGCCGTTTTTCTTGATTATGGGTCACAGACCCCATTTTTCACAAGTCTATAATCTTTTCTCTGTGTTCCACATTGTGGGTGGTGTTTTGTATGGTCAAGGCCATCTGTTATTAGAGGCCATGGAGCATTGTTCTTGTGTGGTTTTACTCTTTGGAGGGTGGGTCTGTTTAGGTTCCGAACTTAATCATAGGGTGTGCCCTTCCCTCTAGGATGTGGCCTTTCTCCTGAAGCACGTCCTTTCTAGGTTCTTAACTGAACCTGCAAGGTGTGCTGGGAGACGCCTCTGCCGTGGCCAGGGCCGAGCTCAAACATCTGACAACTGGGCAAGGCTGGTAACATCACCACCTTTGTATTAGCTCACAGCTGGTGAGTCAAGCCTGCCCGGGCCAGCTACACTCCAGGAAGTGCCCTGAGTCACCAACATTCCTGGGATACTACCATCATTGTTCTAGATCCCTGCCCTAAGACTCTGCCCATCATTCCAGCTTCCTCGTGCACCCCAACCTCTGGCTCTGCCTGTTCTGTTCAGTGGGACTTCAGGTTCCTTGGATCTTGACTTCTCACACGGCAGCACGGGTGTCTTCACACTCACAAAATGCTTTTTAACTCTGCTCTTACCACCATCCAGCCCCCTAGGTGGTGCTGGGGTCTTTTTAAAGGGACATTTTCATTTTATTTATCAAATACAAAGAGAATCCTTAAGAAATGTTAGACGAGAAAACAGAGCCACCCAACCCAAGAGATCCATGTTTTGTATCGGAAATGATTATGGACTAGATCAGGCCTGGAGGAGACTCTGGGCATCAGCCACACTAGAAAGACCCTTATTTTTTTAGTTTTTTGAATGTTGCTAAGCAGGTGAGAGGTGATAGGAGTTACAAATGTAACACGGTGACCTCGAAACCGCCCTGATGCTATCAGGGGATGTCCTGGTCAAAAGGAAGAACAGGGCTTTGGAGCCAGGAAGATCTGGTCCAAGACAGGCTCCACCAGGCTTTCGAGTCTTAGGCAGGTAAGCGGATGACTCTGAGTCTGTTTCTTCATAGGAAACACCATAGAGGTAATACTGCCCATTCTGCATGGGTATTCTGAGGATGTGTGCATCAAGGGTGTGGAATGAGGCTGTAACATGTTGACACTGAACAAGTACCCATGTGGAGTGGCATTCTACCTCTTGGGAGTCTGTTTGTATATTGTCTTAGTCTTTGGGATAAGTCAGGGAGTGACGGCCCCCTCACCACCTTGTCTCTCATGAGGTATGGGCAACCATGTCTCACACCCCACAGGCAGCTGGCAAGAAGGCTCCAACAGCACAAACTGGAGTTAGCTCACATCCTACCTTTGATACAAGGGGGATCCATAAATGGCTTGTCCCTCTTTTCTCTCATCGGTTCATAGTTAATGCTGGCCACAGCCATGTCACAGAGCTGTCACAGGCACAGGGAGGTAATACGGGGGGAGCATTCTGCACCTTCCAGATCAGTACACAAAGAACAGCCACTTACCTTTCCCCCTCCCTCCTGGCAGTTTCATACTTCCCATGGGCCATCAACCAACTTTAGCATAGCATCAAGCAGTTGCCAGACCAGCAGCGACTGTGAGCTAGACAGGACATCACACCCCAGGGTATGTGTGTGAAGTTGAGGTGCAGGGGGAGCCCCTCCCAGGTGCCCCCAGGCTTTGCTGCTCATACTGCACCACCATATCCTGCAGGCTGGTTCCAGCTCCTCACAGGCTCACACCCCTAATTAGTACTGGGTCACCCCCTCCCTTTGGTCCCCTACTAAGCCACCCTGTACTAGGGGTGCTGCAGCTGTTGAAAAATAAAAATATCTCCTGTCCCTGTGGAGTGCACATCTTGGTCGGGAAAACAGAAAAGCAAGCATGTGGTGCTGAGGCTTTGTGGAAATACAAAGCAGGAAGCTTATGGAGTTGGGGGGGGGTCCAGTTTAAGCGTGTGTGTGTGTGTGTGTGTGTGTGTGTGTGTGTGTGTGTGTGTGTTTCTAGGTAGACAGCCATCAGAAAAGACCCCAGAAGGAGGTATTTGATGGGGATGAAGGTTGGATGAGGAAGGAACACCTCAGGGAACACTTTTAGTAGAAGGACGGTACTAAGGCAGGAGCATGACCAAGTGATGAACAGGGACAATGAGGCCACTGGAGCCTAAAGGAGGCCATAGACAGAAGACAGTTCTACACCCCGGAAGCCACCATGTGGACACATGTTTTCACCCCCTATGATTTTGAAGGATCACTAAGGTTGACATGTAGAGAGGTCCCCACCTCCATTTCTGAAAGACAAATGAAGGTCTCTGACTGCCACTTGGATAAGCTCCTGCCCACAACGACAACACACAGAATAGAGGGAGAGTGCGACTACCCACCATGGCTGCCGTGTGAATACCCACCATGTCTGAATACTCGCCATGACTACATCAAGCTGTAACACCACCAGTCACAGAGGTGGTAGCAGATGCATGCAACCAGCCTTGGTCAGCCAGGTGATCTGGTGTTGGCCACTGCTGGCCGTATCCACTGGTTCCTCTGGGGCCAGATAAACCTAAACCACCCATACTCTCTACCTTCCATTATAACCTCAGTTCTCAGGGGAACCAAAGTCAATGTATACATCTTCATTTTGCTAACACAGCCATTTCTCAGATAGAAACAAGTCTGATTTTAAAAGAATATTTAATCACACTAAGGGTAATGCTCACCTCACCACTCAAAGAATGCTCAGCACAGCTCGTTTTCATCATATTTATTTGCTATGTTATAGGAGCTAAAACACCTTTCACTCCCGAGGCTGCCTGTATAGATAATGTCCTCCATCATGAGGAGAGAAACGGTGCTTAGACTGAGCACATCCTAGAATCACAGTTGTGCTTAGTCATGTAAACTAACAGTGCCTTATTAATCACAGGAAGAATCTGGATGATAAACCATTGGATGATGAGGAAGAGAAAGGGGTATGATTCTCACAACGCATACCTTTTGTTAGTTGGGTTCACAGAGAAAGGAAGGGAGGAAGGGAGGAAGGGGAGAAAAGAAAGGAAGGAAGAGAAGATGAAGGAAGAAAGAAAAGAAGGAAGGAAGAGGGAGAGATGGGAGCTGGAGAGATAGCTCAGTGGTTAAGAGTGTTGACTGCTCTTACAGAGGACACAGGTTCAGTTCCCAGTTCCTACCTGGTGGCTCACAGCCATCTGTAACTCCCGTGCCAGAGGCTCCAATGCCCTTTGATCTCCATATGTGGTACATACAAACCCATGAGGGTGTACATAAAAACATAAACAAATTAAATAAACCTTCATCAAAAGGAAGAAATGAGTTATGATCACAGTCACTTCACCTCTAGACGATCTGCCTTGACCGTCTAGGACCAGGGGCTCCTCTGTGACACATTTTCTCACTCTTTGTTCTTTGTACATTGTTTTCCAAACAAGCAAACAAACAAAAACAATCACCTGCTGTGGGATGGTCTTTCTGTACGCTGTGAATATGTGTTGCTACCATTGGTTAATAAAGAAGCTGATTTGGCCTATGGCAAGACAGGTTACAGCCAGGCAGGAAATCCAAGCAAAGATATAGGGAGAAGGAAGGTGGAGTTAGGGGAGATGCTGTGAGCTGCCAGGGGAGCAAGGTGTACTAGAAACAGGTAGAGCCACGAGACAACGGGTCAATTTAGGATGTAAGAGCTAGCTAGCAACAAGCCTGAGCCATAGACCAAACAGCTTGTAATTAACATTAAGCCTCTGAGTGATTATTTCATAAGCTGCTGCAGGGCCTGGTGGGACACAAAAGAGCTTCTGGCTGCATCACCCTAACAAGAAAGAATGTAATTCCCCCCATGAGACACAGTGTCCATTACGCAACCACTAAGTCTATTCCAGCTTTGCTTCATTTGAGGTGTTTACTCTCCTTCATCTCCATGCTATTAAAGAAGTGATGGAAATATGGTCAGCTCGATGTGTTTTTTAATCTTTGCTTTTTCCCCAAGTCTCATTAACATGTTCACTGGGGAACTACAGATCCCATGGAGAGATCAACACAAGCAGGGAGTGGACAGCAGATGGGCAAGTGGCGGCCGTCTCAACAGGCCCCAGACGCTGCAGCCTCCTCGTCTGCATGTGTGGTCAGCCCATGCTGGCTACGGAACTCTGTGGGAGTGGGGGACCTCTGAGAACAAGGTGGGGCAGGGCTGAGATGAGGACTGGGCAAGAGTCTGTGAGGAGCAAAAGGACCACAGCCGCCAGGCAGGAAACTGCACTCCTCTGCTGGCGGAGACTGTAGCAGGTGCTCTGGTGTGGCCGGACCTAAGAGCCTCTGGCCTTGAGGACACGGGGTACAATGGTCTTGGAAGTAGGGGTTCAGTGAACATCCACATCCTGCACATCTTGACCTTGGTGAGGCACTGGGACCCTCCAGTCTCTCTGGAGGGAAAGCTGTCCACCCGCACCTCTCGTGTGACCATTCCAACCAGCCTTTTAACTATACTTCCCTGAAGCATTAGTAACTAGCCTCTCTGCGGATGCTTTTCAGAAGAGATGATACAAACTGAAGGGGTGGAGAGAGGGAGGGAGGGAGGCGATCAAGATATCATTTTCAGGAAATAAGAAAGGTTATGAAAATGGAGAAAAAGGTAACTGAAGTAATGTCCACAAAAGGATCAAACTACAAAATTAAAGTATGACAGCAGCAATTTACAAAATAAATAGAGGAATGATGTCATTCCAGGTACCAGGACAAGGCTCAGAAAACAGCCTCTCCACCAATACCCAGAAGTTTGCAAAGCCTGACAAAATCAAGAATGTTTGGAACGTTAAAATCTAATCACGACACAAGTAACAGAAATGAAGGTGGCTGAAATCCAGAAGGGTGATATGACTTGGGAGTTGAATGTCCCTCAAAGGTCTGGATTTTAAATTTTGGACTCTGGTGAGGCACCCTGGGAGGTGGTGGGTCTTTGAGAAGGTAGGCTCTTGTAGGAGGTCCTTATACTCTAAGGATGCCCTCAGAAAGGACGATGGGGCACTGGTTCATCTTCTTCCTCTTTTTCTCCATCACATACTCCCTACCATTGCCATCCAGCGTTCCCATCAAACCAAATCAGTGGGGCCAGAGATCATGGCTCCGGGAGCTAAGAAACCTTTTCTTTTTGTAGCTTAGTTATTGCAGGCATTTGGTCTTAGTAACATGAGGCTACCCTCTACAGAGAAGATCACTGTAACACTGCAGATGTGTGAGCAGTGGCTTCCTTAGTCTGCCTAACATCTCACCAGGGTGGTGATACGGGGGTGGGGGTTGGGGGGCTCCTCCCTGGCGCAGCTTGCTGCATAAGGGGGTTACTGTACCTTTCAGACGGATCTATGGGCTCCACCCGAGGTGGAAGTAAAAGCCCACCCTCAGCAGCTTGGTTAGTGAAAAGGAGGCTCCAAGCTCAGAGTCAAACTGTGAACCCTGGAGAGGACTTCTAACCTCTCTCCTTCCCTCCAGCTCTCTAGAGAAAGCACTCTGGCACCACTGTTAACCACAAAGCTGACCAGCGATGGCTGCCGTGGTGTGTGACTACAACCCCAGCACTCTGTGGAAGGGGGTGTCGAAAGGGGGTGTTGAAGCAGGAGGACCTTAAGTCTGAGACCAACTAGGACTACACACTGACACTCTGTCTGCAGATTAAATAAATTCAAGAAGATCAATGGCCCAACCATAAGGCCTAAAAAAAAAAAAAAAAGGCTATAAAACTCCCAGGAGGAAATATAGGAAAAAGTTCATGACCCTGAATTTGATGATTTCTTAGATAAGACTCAAACACAGATAATTATAATAAAAAGGTACAGATTATACCTCACCAAAACTCAAAACTTTATGCATCAAGAACACTATCAAGAATAAAAAGAAAGTATAGAAAATAAAAGAAGGCATTTCCAAATCATTTCTCTGATGCAAGTCTAATGCAGAGAATCTTAACTTCTGTAAATCAAGAACAAAGGCAAAGTGAAACCAATTTAAAACTATGCAAAGTACTTGCATAGACATGTCTTTTGAATGTTAAACAAATGAGTGATGAAAAGATACGTAGTGCCACTCATCATTAGGGAAATGAGGCTCAAAACCCATGCGAGGCCATAGTCACGCATTCTGGGATGACTGTAATCAGGACAGCACCAGTTGGTGGTGAAGATGAGGAAAATTAGAACCTAGTGCACTGAGTGTCACTGCTACTACACTAAACAGTTCTGTGATTCCTCAAACCTCCAAATACAGTTGATCCAGCAATTCCAGTCCCAGTTGATTCATAGCAGAAAACAGACTCAAGCATCTACTTATATGAAAATGTTTATAGCAACATTAAGTACAGACAAGAACAAACCCCAAATCCATTAACACCTGTGTTCCAACAAAATCTCTCTCTCCCCACTCTTTCTCCCTCTCTCTCTGCCTCTCTCTGTCTCTGTCTCTCTGTCTCTCCACATGACCACCATGGGGTGTTATGGACTATTGCTCAGGAATAACATTTGACACCTATACAACACAGCAGATCCTTGTAAACACTATGTTAAGTGACCGAAGCCAGACATCACTCCACTTTCAGGAAAGTTCCCAGTGTGAGAAAAGATAAGAATAGTGCATTATTTTATTATTAATGGCTGAAGAGTCTCTGGTGGGGCTGGCAATTAATTAATACCACATAAGTATCATACAGTTATGACGGTGAAAATAGCTAACTGCGCTCACACACACACACACACACACACACACACACACACACATCAACTTTCCATGCCTGTAGGTTCTATATTTTTAGGGCCAGCCAACTTCATATTCAAAATACTCTAAAGAAAAAAAAATTCACCTGTATTGAACATGTGCAGACATTTCCCTTGCTATTATTCCCCAAATGAGTAAACAACTAATCGTTATTGTTAACAAATTATTCCTTAAGGAGTAAAACATCTAATTATATACAATTTATATAATATTTGTTATTCTGAGTAACCTAGACTTCTAGAAAGATCAGACTTAGAAAAATGTGTAGATGAGAAATTTTCCCCAATAAATGAAAACAGACTGACAGCATGACAGGTTATGATGAGGCTGGGGAATGCTACCATTTAGACAGGATCTTAAATGCTCCCGAGAGAATGAATGAGGTTGGATCGCTAAGGATAAGGACTCTGTATAACATGAAAAAAATTTCCTGCCCAGAAAGTGGGAAGCAGCAGAGAACTGAGGACCCCTCCTTCCAACAATCAAGAAAACCAGATTCCAAAGAGGGAGGCCGCAGTCCTTCCTAGAAAACATGGACACAGAAAAGGTGTCGTCTTTGGTAAGAGAAAGAGATGGCTACCAACTAGATAAGAAGGCATCAACTACAGTTTTAACATATTCAAAGTCCATGTGTAGACAAATTTATTGGTTTTTCACAGGTTGTGGCCTCCAATCCAAAGGGAGAATACAAACTCATGCTTATGGCCTCACAAGCAGAGGATGGGTCAGAAGACAAGAGAGAGTCCCCCAAGTCAAATAGGAGGCGACTGGTTGTTGTTGAGTGCATATACCCCACCCCTAAATTTTACCCCACTGAGGAGCAAAAGCTGCTGTGGGAGAGACAACGAAGCCCTTGCCCAGGAGCGTGGAGAAGGAAGTGTTTTTCACCTGCATCAAGGAGAGCACTAGGAAGGGTCCCCAGACACAGGCATAGACCATCGCTGCTGAGGGACAGATGGGAGTGGCAGAGGAGTTCAAAGAGAAAGTGCTTGGGGTCCAGATCCTATACCTACACCAAGAAATCTGCCATCCAAGAACTCCCACTCAAGTCCCAGTATATATGCACATAACTCGGTTAGCAAGGGGAAGAGCGGCAGGGATGCTTCTTAAGAACTGCCATGACAGGGCCGCAGGTGCGTGGTGCCGTTCTGCACATACTGTCCAACATTCAACCCAAAATCACACTTAAGAGTAAAGAACTCCGACCCTTGGCAAAGGCATCAACAGAACTGAGGGGAGGCAGATAGTACACCCATCAGACACGGAGTTTAAGCCAGCTGCCTGAGTTGTTACAGCAGGTAGGCAGTATGTGTGAACGGGTGAGGGATTTCAGCAGTGAGTTGGGAAGTATACAAAAGAATCAGAAGTTCAGCCTGGGTGCTGGCAGGTGGTGCCTCTAAGCACAGTGACCTAACAGGTTCTGGGTTCAGTCATTTAGAGGTCCCCAAGCAGACCATACACACTGACAAGTGTGGAATCTCTTGGAACAGAATGGGTTTGTTACAAATGTATCAGATCAAGAATTGTCAAAGTTGTTCAGCTTTCAGTTACAGATCACAGACAATATCACAGCAGCCCACGGCACCTTCCTCCTACACTGTGCATCACTGCCAGAATAAACAGCACGGAATAGCTTTTGGAATGGAGAGAGAGAGAGAAAGTGCTTGGATTGGATGAGGCACAAGCCTCTCATATTCACAAAAGTGTTCCTTGGGTGAGTGGAAAACTGAACACTTAAACATTTGATAAGAATCAAGTTCTTGGGGGCGGGAGAGATGGCTCGGTGGCTAAAGTCATTTGAGGCCAAGCCTGATAATCTGACTTCAATCCCTGAAATTCACAAGGTGGAAGGAGAGAACCAACAAGTTGTCCTCTGACCTCTACATCCACACATATACATACAACAAATAGATATTTGACAGGTGATCGATAGATAGATAGATAGATAGATAGATAGATAGATAGATAGGTAGGTAGGTAGATACATACATATATACATACATAGATACATACATAGATGGGAGGATGCATGGGTGGTGGTGGGGTGGATGCATGGGTGGGTGAACGATCACTTGGAGTGGCCAGGAGGACTTCCATCAGACAAGGATGTGCAGAGACAGTGGTTAGTGACAACAGAAACCCATGGAGCAGGAAGCAATTAAACCCTGATGCCAGAGCAGCTTCAGATTAAGAATAGAATGCAGATGTATCCAACCGTCTTATTAAATAAGAAACACAGAACCAATGTAAAAGAGAAAGCCAAGAGGTCACAGCTCAGAGCTAAAACCTCACCCTTCCTCCTGTGGTGGTCCTACCTCTCTGAAAGAGAGCTACTTCCTGTGTGTTTGTCTTTATATAGTCCTTCTGTTCTGCCTTCTCATTGGTTGTAAACCCAAACACATGACTGCCTCGTCACTGCCTGTATGTACAGCCCTCCAGGCCTTCTATGGTATTGAGATTAAAGGTGTGTGTCTCCAATGCTGGCTGTATCCTTGACCACACAGAGATCTACCTAGCTCTTCTACCAAGTGCTGGAATTAAAGGCGTGCATCACGAATGCCCAGCTCTGCTATGGCTTGCTATTAGCTCTGACCCCCAAGCAAATTTATTTATTAACGTACAAATAAAATCACATTTCAGTACAAATAAAATACCACCATAATAGAAATCACTTTTATTTACATCAGCTAAAAATGTGCTTTAAATACATTTGAAACACCACAAAAGAAAGAACCTAATGAACAGACTACAGATGAAAACATGTGGAAGCAGATCAAGAACTTCAGCTGAAGACAGACAATCAACTTGGTAAGAGTTAAAAGGAATGACATTAGGCTTCCCAATAGCCACACATTAACCTCTGAGATAATGGTCACCACCACCTCCTCCAGTCAATCAAGAGTTAATTATAGATATGCCTATTCAGGAACAACCATCTCAAAGAATTTATCTTCCATTTGTCTTTCAGGAACTTCCTGGAGTGTGTTCTCACCAAAATGAGGGATGAGCAGAAAGAAGACATGTTCTCTTGAGTATGGGTCTCCAGTAAAAGTCAGAAGAAAAGAATCTTCAAGATGATGATGAAGGGAAGACACTGGACAAGGGTCCACAGTTCATAGGTGAACAGCCAAGAGCGTTCTTTAGGAAGATCATTGCCAGGAAGAAACGGCCTTGGCTGTTTAGAGTACCTGACTGCTGAGAGCCTGGACAACTAGGGTGAATTCGTGACAATTCCATTCTAAAAACTTGAGCCAGAGGGCTTGGGATATGGCTCAGTGAGTAAAGTTCTTGCCTCTCAAGCACAAGGACCTGAGTTCAGTCCCCAGAACCCACCTTCTAAAAGCCAGGCATGGTGGCACATGCTTGTAATCTCAGTGTTGTGAAGCAACTGGTAGATCCCTGGGACTTTCTGGTCAACCAAGCTTAGCCTACTTGGTAAGCTCCAGGCCAGTGAGAAATTGTAGAACAGATCTCTGTGATTTCAAGTCCAGCCCGGTTGACACAGCGAGTTCCAGGCCAACCAGGGCTATAAAGTGAAACTCTCTATCTTAAAAAATTTTTAAAAAGAAATAAATTAAAAAGCAAGGTCAAGATAGTGAAATGCCTCAGTGGGTTAAAGTGCTTCCCATGCAAGCCTGTCAGTCTGAGTTCAACCCCTAGAACCCACAGTGGAAGGAGAGAACTGAGTTGTTCTCTGACTCAAACACACACACACACACACACACACACACACACACACACACACACACACACGCTGTGCACATACATACTCACACAGTAATGAAGTTAAACAAAACAACTAATTTAAAAAACTAACAAGACAAGGTGGGCAGCTCCTGAGGAACATCTGAGCTTGTCCTCTGGTCTCCACACACATGCACGTACATCCATACACCCACACATACATGCACCAAATGTACATATACACATACCTAATTTGAAAAATAAGCCAATGGTTAGGGACATAACTCAGTAGGAGGACACTAGTCTAGACAAGTGGCCCTGGGTTCCATTCCCAGAATTACAAAAGAAGAAGAAAAAAGGAAGGGAGGGAGGGAGGGAGGAATAAAAGAAGGAAAGAAAGAAATCTAGTCCAGTACCAACATGGTGGCACACACTTATGATCCAAGCCTGGGCTATGGTGTGACCCTGTCTCAAAAGCAAAAACAAACAACTTAGGTCATCCAACAATCAAACAAAAAAAAAAGAGCAAAGATTCTAAAATTTTCAAGTCATATTAAAAAGTGGGTAAATATTAGAGTGATAAGGCTACAAGACAAGGAACAAGGCTTGATGACCACACAAGAAGGTGGGATGGCATGGAGGAACCTGCCCAGAGTTTCAGAGGCACTGTGGGCACCATGACCTCATTTTCTAGCCTCCAGAACGGTCTGAGTTGTTTTAAGCCACACCGCCTGGGTTCCTTATTATAGCGGCCCTGGGAAACTCATACTTACTTTCTTCATGACTAGTGCTCACTTCTTGAATTGCTCCCGGAGCAGCCGAACAGTGGCTACACCTGACATGTCCAGTGGGTACTGCCCTCTGCTTTCTCTGTGAGCAACATCTTACCTCAGCCGTTGTCACACCACAGAGATCTGCTGACAGTCTTTTGCTGAAGGAAGTGTTCACCGCCTGTGATTAGCACATTGCACGCTGTGTGTAGTCATGCACACCCATGATCCTGGTACCAGAGATGGAGGAAGGAGAACTAAGAGTTCACGGCCAGTCTCAGCTACATAGAGAATTCAAATCCAGCCTGGGCTACTTTGTCATATTAAATAAGTAAATGTTCTCTAAATCATTGAGCATTCGGGCCCAACCAAGTAGAAAGGAGCTTTTTCTTCATCACTGATTAATCCCAGTACCTTCGCCCATAGTACTCTCTCAGATTGGTTCTCTCCATTTTCAAGGAGTCAAACTCCATGGTGGCTCTAGGGTCCACTCGGATCATACCCCTGTGATTTCAACACAAGGCTCCCATCCAGCTCCTTTCCAACATGGTGGCCCATTCCCCCAGCAGCTCCAGCTGACCTTTGTTTATCCCGTTCTCGCAGGAGTCTGCCTGAAGCTGAGACCTGAGTGGCCACCTGGCCCATCTGTCTGACCTGCTGACCTCCACCTTCACACTGGCCTTCACCTCCCGGCTCATCCACCCACCAGCACTGTCACATCTTGGTCTCGTCAGCATGTTGTCGCTCTGGCCTGTTCTACCTCCAGGATTTCCTCTTGGGAGGGGCCTCTCCAGGGAGGAACTTCTGCCCTCCCTCCCACTCACAGCCCAGAAGCCTGATCTCCTTCCCGGCAGCTGCTCCTTAACCTGCGCTCCTGCTCCCTTGGTACCTTCCTTTAAGGATGGTCATGAGTGTCACTTCCCACTCAGGGTGGGAAACTGAGTTAAAGGCATACAGTGTGAGTTCCTCCCAATTGCATTTAAATTACAGTTCGAATGAGTTCAGCTAGGAATTTTCTATGTGTGCTATGTGGCAAACACCGTTTGTAAGTGAAGAAAATGAACAACACAAATATGGGGAAGTGTTGTGAATCACTACATCTGCCTGTTGGAGATTTGTACCACAAACTGCTCTGAAGGAGGGAGCTGAGTGCCTGACGTCTGATGAAGGAGTTTAGGAAGCTTTTGCTAAAGACGGTATTCCCATGGACAAGCCTCCAGGTTTGTCACCCTAATGGAAGTTTCCAGAACATAGCAGGGCAAGAATGGACTCTAACAGTGAATAAGACCTTGTGCCAAAGAAAAGGATAGAACTGAGGAGTACCCCCACCCCACCAAATGGAGTCTGGTGAGCAAGCACAACACGCATGCGCAGGGACTGCATCGACCCCAGCTCTAAGGAACTGGTTCTCAGACTCATTTATTTCAATTTCTTCCTCCCAGTCAAAACAAAGGAGAGCAGAATTCTGATTACAGCCGAGATCGGAGCTCTGGAGCCCCATCACTCAGACCCATGCGTTCTGGAGTGGATTCCAAAGCTGCTTGTTAGAACTCTGAGGGAGGGATGGTTGAGAAGCCCCAAGCCTGGGGAAATCGATCTCCCCCAAGTTTTCATCCGTAGCCACCTTGCTTGTCCACCTGCTATGGATATCTGTTGAAGCATTTGTGCTAAGCTACCTGGAAGTCTGCGTGCTGTTGCAATATCTACTAAAGAATTGAGCGTAGACAATCTCCCTATTTGACTTTCCCCCTCCTGAAATGTGCACACTTCACACCTGTTGTTTGCTCTTAGCTTACACACCCAGACACCCAAGTCTGGGAACATCAGTGTCTCTCACTGTACTGTCTCTCTTCATTATTCATTCATTCAATCAGTATTTAGTAAACAATTACTAAATATGTATATATGTACACATGCAATGGGGAAACATTTGAACTGGGAAAATCTCTGCCCCTAAAATGCATGTGGTCTAATGAGGATATCACAGCATGACCCATATGAAAAACACAAGGCTAGAAGAACCCCCAGGACACCAGAGGCTCCTCTTGGAAAGTGTCTACATTAGCCTACTCCAGTGAGCTAAGGAAACAGTCCCGGAGAGGAGCCACTGATGTGAGTTTTTGAAAGATTAATGAATTAAGCTAAAATCAAATGATTCAGGAGAGAGACTGGCAAAGTTTCAGACCGTGGAAACCTTTGTGCTTTATTCCTATTGCACCAGTTCAACGTCTCCAAACAACAAAAGTAGCACGGTTAACGTAAACTGTCAGCTTGACACGATCTAGAGGTCACCTGGGAAATGGGCCTCTGGAAATGTCCCCTGTACTGGCTAGTTTCATAACAACTCAGACAGTTAGAGTCATCAGTTAGGAGGAAGCCTCAATTGAGAAAATGCCTCCATAAGATTTGGCTATAGGCAAGTCTGTAGAGCATTTTCTTAATTAGTGATCGATGAGGGAAGGCTCAGCCCATCATGGGTGGTACCATCCTGGGGTTGGTAGTCCTGGGTTCTATGAGAAAGCAGGGTGAGCAAGCCATGATGAGCAAGCCAGTAAGAAGCACCCCTCCATGGTCTCTGCATCAGACATTTAGACACAAAGTGACACAAAGGAGTGACTGTATTGTTAGGGTCGGACCCACTCAGTAGAGTAGCACGAGAGGACAGTGAGTGGTTGAAGTGGTCAGCACTCAGCCTCTGGTGACCACGCAAATCTGCCATGTGCTAAAACTCACAGTACTGTGTGTCTCAACAATTTTGCTATATGATCGGAGCAACAATTAGGAATGAAATAGCTCAAAATTATAGAACCTTTTCTCAGATATTATAATTAATTCAGAGGTTCCTGGTGCTGGGTCAACCATTCAACACATTGGGAGGATGTTTTCATGTGAGAACTTTTGCTTGGCTGCAATTATTTGTCAGTTTTCTAGAGCATTCATTATACCATCAGGTTACAAAGTGTGATCAATTCAGTGTGTCCACTCTTTTAAAATTGGCTCTACAATGATATACTACAAAGGCTGACCCCCACTTAGGTTGATAGTTTTTATCTTTTAAGCTTTATATTACATTGCAAAAGAATATTTTAAAACAAGCAGATAAAGGAATAGTTATAAACCTTTAACATTTTCTATAGTTATTATAGTTATTCATCAATAACTTTCAAATATAGTATCTCATGCTAAAAAAAATTTTTAAGACATGGTCTCACAATGTAGCCTTGGTTGTCCTAAAACTTTCTATGTAGACCAGGCTGGCCTTGAACTCACAGAGATCCACCTGCTTCTGCCTCCCAAGTGGTGGAATTAAGGGTACATTCTACCATGTCTTGGCCATGCTAAATGATTTATTTTATTTTATTATTTTATGTGTATGAGTGTTTTTGTTTGTGTGCCTGTTTGTATACTGTGTGCCTGGTACCCAAAGAGGTCAGATGAAGTCATTGGATCCCCTGGAACTGGAGTTACAATTGTGAGCTGCTCTGTGGGTGCTGGGAGTCAAACCTAGGTCCTCTGGAAGAGCAGCCAGTGTTCTTAACTCCTGAGCCATCTCTCCAGCCACAATAATTGTTAATAAATGCTTTGAAAAAATATAATTGTATTTCTTGGTTTTTGACTTATTTTAAAATTAGTTAGTTTATCCATTTTTGAGACAGGGTCTTTTATAGCCCAGGCTAGCCCCTTTCAGTCTTCTTTCTTCAGCTTTCTGAATGTTTGAATAGCAGGTATGTGACACACACACACACACACACACACACACACACACACACACACACACCCCTGCCTAATTAGATTACTTAATATCAACAGTAAATACTTCAATCTGAAAATTTTCAAAATATAACATTTACAACAGTACAGAAAATATGAAGTGTCCTACTCCCATTATTTGTAGTAGCTACTTTCCATGAAGTCACTGAGAAAACTGAATTAGCAGATGCTCAACCGTTGCTCCTTGGGGAAATCAAAGTGCAGCTTCCTGCGAGTCTTGGGCCACAGCATTTTCTTTAAATGATCAATGCAGAACCTTGTTTTATTTATATTTATACTGAGACATCTAATTTATATTATACTATTGAGTCATTAGCATAACCCCATGGCCAATGATACTATATAATTCATACCCAAATGAAGTTTCCCACATATTTTCTTCATAAGGCAGATTACAACCTCATGAACACTATTGGTATGCCCAATGGTAAAACTACCTTTTCTCTCCCACACCCACAAAAACATGGAAAACATGGCCCTAAATGGGCCACAAGAAAGGATGTTATTCACAGGAGAGCAGAAACACGAGACAGGGTGTCTCCGTGTCCGAGCTTGGAGGCCACAATGTACCTAGAGTGACTTGGTTTTCAGTCTCCATGTATTCACAAAGACATTGAAGGCATCACAAGCTTCTATCTGTTTATTCAGCAATACTGGGGCTCAAACCCGGGATGCTGTACATGCTAGCCGAGCACTCCACCACTTAGTTACACATCCCCCTCGATCCATGAGTATTCATTTTAAAGTTTAATAGGCTTTAATGAGTAGAAATATTTGCTGATATAGAACCCACAAATAACAACACAACTGTATCTGAGAATGAACCTGGCTAAAGATATCCAGTGCTTCTGTACAGACACAGAGACTGAAGATCTCCAGTGCTTCTTCTGTACAGACACAGAGACTGAAGATCTCCAGTGCTTCTTCTGTACAGACACAGAGACTGAAGATATCCAGTGCTTCTGTACAGACACAGACACCGAAGATGATATCCAGTGCTTCTGTACAGACACAGAGACTGAAGATATCCAGTGCTTCTGTACAGACACAGAGACTGAAGATCTCCAGTGCTTCTGTACAGACACAGAGACTGAAGATATCCAGTGCTTCTGTACAGACACAGACACCGAAGATGATATCCAGTGCTTCTTCTGTACAGACACAGAGACTGAAGATATCCAGTGCTTCTGTACAGACACAGAGACTGAAGATATCCAGTGCTTCTGTACAGACACAGAGACTGAAGATCTCCAGTGCTTCTGTACAGACACAGAGACTGAAGATATCCAGTGCTTCTGTACAGACACAGAGACTAAAGATATCCAGTGCTTCTGTACAGACACAGAGACTGGAGATATCCAGTGCTTCTGTACAGACACAGAGACTGAAGATATCCAGTGCTTCTGTACAGACACAGAGACTGAAGATATCCAGTGCTTCTTCTGTACAGACACAGAGACTGAAGATATCCAGTGCTTCTTCTGTACAGACACAGAGACTGGAGATATCCAGTGCTTCTGTACAGACACAGAGACTGAAGATATCCAGTGCTTCTGTACAGACACAGAGACTGTAAAACACTACAGAACAAATAGAGAGATTGATCAAGGCCTCATAATCTGAGACCCACGACATAGAGAGAACCAACCTTCTACATGTGCATGGTGACAACATGCATGCACCCAAATACATATGTGTACATATGCACAGAAAATAA